>NC_143031.1:67880000-68180000 GCF_057628025.1 Oncorhynchus mykiss
AAAATGTTTTCTTTGAAGTTTCTTGGCCGCCATGTTGTATAATTAAGAAGGAAAATTGTAGTGTAGCATACATGCTGTAGCATACATAAGTACTTAAAATATAATTTTATATTGGGCACCTATCTTCAAGTATACACATGCTTTGGCATACATAAAAGCACTTAGGTGTCCACTCTATGGTGAGATTCAAACTTCAGAGCTTTGTAAGAATCGCAACACATCACCGCTCTTTCTTGTGCATGTAGTGTAGCTTGTTAAGAGACAAGAAGGCTTGAGTAATCACATCACATTTGTTTGTGCGATATTAATACACTATCTCTCTGGCTTTAATGAAAAGATAAACACAACACATGTTGTTCAAGGTGCTTAACAAGAGGCTTCATTTCAGCAGTAGGAGGGTTCCCACTGGTTGAATCAATGTTGTTTCCATTTCAATTAAATTACATTGAACCAATATGGACTAGACGTTGAAATGATGTCTGTGCCCGGTGGGTTTTCACCCTCTTGCTACTTCAGAATGTTAGAAAACGTATTAGTTTCTCATTAGATTGCAGCACCAACTCCCTGCTGGTTAGAAAACGTATTAGTTTCTCATTAGATTGCAGCACCAACTCCCTGCTGGTTGGAAAACATATTCGTTTCTCATTAGATTGTAGCACCAACTCCCTGCTGGTTGGAAAACGTATTAGTTTCTCATTAGATTGTAGCACCAACTCCCTGCTGGTTGGAAAACGTATTAGTTTCTCATTAGATTGCAGCACCAACTCCCTGCTGGTTGGAAAACGTATTAGTTTCTCATTAGATTGTAGCACCAACTCCCTGCTGGTTGGAAAACGTATTAGTTTCTCATTAGATTGCAGCACCAACTCCCTGCTGGTTGGAAAACGTATTAGTTTCTCATTAGATTGCAGCACCAACTCCCTGCTGGTTGGAAAACGTATTAGTTTCTCATTAGATTGCAGCACCAACTCCCTGCTGGTTGGAAAACGTATTAGTTTCTCATTAGATTGCAGCACCAACTCCCTGCTGGTTGGAAAACGTATTAGTTTCTCATTAGATTGTAGCACCAACTCCCTGCTGGTTGGAAAACGTATTAGTTTCTCATTAGATTGTAGCACCAACTCCCTGCTGGTTGGAAAACGTATTAGTTTCTCATTAGATTGCAGCACCAACTCCCTGCTGGTTGGAAAACGTATTAGTTTCTCATTAGATTGTAGCACCAACTCCCTGCTGGTTGGAAAACGTATTAGTTTCTCATTAGATTGCAGCACCAACTCCCTGCTGGTTGGAAAACGTATTAGTTTCTCATTAGATTGCAGCACCAACTCCCTGCTGGTTGGAAAACGTATTAGTTTCTCATTAGATTGTAGCACCAACTCCCTGCTGGTTGGAAAACGTATTAGTTTCTCATTAGATTGCAGCACCAACTCCCTGCTGGTTGGAAAACGTATTAGTTTCTCATTAGATTGTAGCACCAACTCCCTGCTGGTTGGAAAACGTATTAGTTTCTCATTAGATTGTAGCACCAACTCCCTGCTGGTTGGAAAACATATTAGTTTCTCATTAGATTGTAGCACCAACTCCCTGCTGGTTGGAAAACGTATTAGTTTCTCATTAGATTGCAGCACCAACTCCCTGCTGGTTGGAAAACGTATTAGTTTCTCATTAGATTGTAGCACCAACTCCCTGCTGGTTGGAAAACGTATTAGTTTCTCATTAGATTGCAGCACCAACTCCCTGCTGGTTGGAAAACGTATTAGTTTCTCATTAGATTGTAGCACCAACTCCCTGCTGGTTGGAAAACGTATTAGTTTCTCATTAGATTGCAGCACCAACTCCCTGCTGGTTGGAAAACGTATTAGTTTCTCATTAGATTGCAGCACCAACTCCCTGCTGGTTGGAAAACGTATTAGTTTCTCATTAGATTGTAGCACCAACTCCCTGCTGGTTGGAAAACGTATTAGTTTCTCATTAGATTGCAGCACCAACTCCCTGCTGGTTGGAAAACGTATTAGTTTCTCATTAGATTGTAGCACCAACTCCCTGCTGGTTGGAAAACGTATTAGTTTCTCATTAGATTGTAGCACCAACTCCCTGCTGGTTGGAAAACGTATTAGTTTCTCATTAGATTGTAGCACCAACTCCCTGCTGGTTGGAAAACGTATTAGTTTCTCATTAGATTGCAGCACCAACTCCCTGCTGGTTGGAAAACGTATTAGTTTCTCATTAGATTGTAGCACCAACTCCCTGCTGGTTGGAAAACGTATTAGTTTCTCATTAGATTGTAGCACCAACTCCCTGCTGGTTGGAAAACGTATTAGTTTCTCATTAGATTGCAGCACCAACTCCCTGCTGGTTGGAAAACGTATTAGTTTCTCATTAGATTGTAGCACCAACTCCCTGCTGGTTGGAAAACGTATTAGTTTCTCATTAGATTGCAGCACCAACTCCCTGCTGGTTGGAAAACGTATTAGTTTCTCATTAGATTGCAGCACCAACTCCCTGCTGGTTGGAAAACGTATTAGTTTCTCATTAGATTGTAGCACCAACTCCCTGCTGGTTAGAAAACGTATTAGTTTCTCATTAGATTGTAGCACCAACTCCCTGCTGGTTGGAAAACGTATTAGTTTCTCATTAGATTGTAGCACCAACTCCCTGCTGATTAGAAAACGTATTAGTTTCTTATTAGATTGTAGCACCAACTCCCTGCTGGTTGGAAAACGTATTAGTTTCTCATTAGATTGTAGCACCAACTCCCTGCTGGTTAGAAAACGTATTAGTTTCTCATTAGATTGTAGCACCAACTCCCTGCTGGTTAGAAAACGTATTAGTTTCTCATTAGATTGTAGCACCAACTCCCTGCTGGTTAGAAAACGTATTAGTTTCTCATTAGATTGTAGCACCAACTCCCTGCTGGTTGGAAAACGTATTAGTTTCTCATTAGATTGTAGCACCAACTCCCTGCTGGTTGGAAAACGGATTAGTTTCTCATTAGATTGTAGCACCAACTCCCTGCTGGTTGGAAAACGTATTCGTTTCTCATTAGATTGCAGCACCAACTCCCTGCTGGTTGGAAAACGTATTAGTTTCTCATTAGATTGTAGCACCAACTCCCTGCTGGTTGGAAAACGTATTAGTTTCTCATTAGATTGTAGCACCAACTCCCTGCTGGTTGGAAAACGTATTATGGAGAGGAACTGTACTCCTCTGTAAGGTTAAACATGTGCTCTCAACATCCTAAGAAATGTTTATTTCTAAAGGCAGTCCATTGTAGAACATATGACTCCTGCACACGATATTACATCTGTAGTGTGTACGTTGTTTATTGTGTATTTCTAAAGAGTACTTTATCGAAATATCAAGGAAAAGTATTAATTAGTTTCTCAGGTCTGACACAATAATATGGGTAATATATACAGTACCAGTCAAAAGTTTGGGCACCTACTCATTCAAGGGTTTTTCTTTATTTGTACTATTTTCTACATTGTAGAATAATAGTGAAGACATCAAAACTATGAAACAACACATATGGAATCACTACAGACACTGGAAGATGGGAAACAAGTACAGCGTCTGGACAAGAGAAACAAAACAACATCAATGCAGACACGGGAATGAAACTGAGGAAGTGACAGATATAGGGGAGGCAATCAATGACGTGATAGAGTCCAGGTGAGTCCGATGAAGCGCTGGTGCGTGTAACGATGGTGACAGGTGTGCGTAATGATGGGCAGACTAGCGCCCTCTAGAGCCAAGAGGGGGATCAGGAGCAGACATGATAGCGTTTGAGCCAATAAGTTGTGCTGTGACAAGGTAGGGGTGGAATAGAGAAGATAGCTCTGTTCGGTAAAAGACCAAGTCCATGTTATGTCAAAAACAGCTAAAATAAGCAAAGAGAAATGACAGTCCATCATTACTTTAAGACATGAAGGTCAGTCAATCTGGAAAATTTAAAGAACTGACCTTGCCTTCACAGTCACCCGACCTCAACCCAATTGAGATGGTTTGGGATGAGTTGGACCGGAGAGTGAAGGAAAAGCAGCCAACAATCGCTCAGCATATGTGGGAACTCTGTCAAGATTGTTGAAATAGCATTCCAGGTGAAGCTGGTTGAGAGAATGGTAATGAACTTATCCTTATGCAGAAGAGGTACCTCAGGGTCTTCCTTTCCTATGGCAGTCCTCAAGAAAGCCAGTTTCATCATAGACCTTGATGGTTTTTGCGACTGCAACTTTTTCACATTGACTGACCTTCATGTATTTAAGTAGTGATAGTTGTTTCTCTTTGCTTATTTGAGCTGTTTTTGCCATAATATGGACTTGGTCTTTTACCAAATAGGGCTATCTCTGTATACTGCCCCTACCTTGTCACAACACAACTAATTGACTCAATTGCATTAAGAAGGAAAGAAATTCCACAAATTCACTTTTAACAAGGCACACTTGTTAATTGAAATGCATTCCAGGTGACTACCTCATGAAGCTGGTTGAGAGAATACCAAGTGTGTGTTAAGCTGTCATCAAGGCAATGGATGGCTACTTTGAAGAATATCAAACATAAAATACATGTAAAATATAACACTTTTTTGGTTACTGCATGATTCCATATGTGTTATTTCATATTGTTGATGTCTTCACTATTATTCTACAATGTAGAAAATAGTCAAAATAAAGAAAAACCCTTGAATGAGTAGGTGTGTCCAAACTTTTGACTGGTACTGTACGTTTACTGTCCCTTGTTCCATGTCCTGCTACGGTGCTGTTTTCAGAAGATAACATTGGGTCAGCAAAGTTCAATATTGATTGATTCATAGACGATTATTGACTTGTGAGTTCTCAGTGCCTTGTGTTTAGGGAGCACCCCCCTATCCACATCGATGGGACAGTAGTGGAGAGGGTAGTAAGTTTTAAGTTCCTCGGCGTACACATCACGGACAAACTGAATTGGTCCACCCACACAGACAGCATCGTGAAGAAGGCGCAGCAGCGCCTCTTCAACCTCAGGAGGCTGAAGAAATTAGGCTTGTCACCAAAAGCACTCACAAACTTCTACAGATGCTCAATCGAGAGCATTCTGTCGGGCTGTATCACCGCCTGGTACGGCAACTGCTCCGCCCACAACCGTAAGGCTCTCCAGAGGGTAGTGAGGTCTGCACTACACATCACCGGGGGCAAACTACCTGCCCTCCAGGACACCTACACCACCCGATGTCACAGGAAGGCCATAAAGATCATCAAGGACAACAACCACCCGAGCCACTGCCTGTTCACCCCGCTATCATCCAGAAGGCGAGGTCAGTACAGGTGCATCAAAGCAGGGACCGAGAGACTGAAAAACAGCTTCTATCTCAAGGCCATCAGACTGTTAAACAGCCACATTGAGTGGCTGCTGCCAACACACTGACTCAACTCCAGCCACTTTAATAATGGGAATTGATGGAATTGATGTAAAATATATCACTAGCCACTTTAAACAATGCTACTTAATATAATGTTTACATACCCTACATTACTCATCTCATATGTATATGTATATACTGTACTCTATATCATCTACTGCATCTTGCCATCTTTATGTAATACATGTATCACTAGCCACTTTAAACTATGCCACTTTGTTTACATACCCTACATTACTCATCTCATATGTATATGTATATACTGTACTCTATACCATCTACTGCATCTTGCCATCTTTATGTAATACATGTATCACTAGCCACTTTAAACAATGCTACTTAATATAATGTTTACATACCCTACATTACTCATCTCATATGTATATGTATATACTGTACTCTATATCATCTACTGTATCTTGCCTATGCCGTTCTGTACCATCACTCATTCACATATATTTAAGTACATATTCTTTATCCCTTTACACTTATGTGTATAAGGTAGTAGTTTTGGAATTGTTAGGTTAGATTACTCGTTGGTTATTACTGCATTGTCGGAACTAGAAGCACAAGCATTTTGCTACACTCGCATTAACATCTGCTAACCATGTGCATGTGACAAATACATTTGATTTGATTTGATTTAATATGGTTTCCTACCATTACCAGGCATTATTACTGGGGGAAAATGATTGACAGCTCAATTGTTCTGTAATTCTTTGCACAACAGGAGGGTTTCCTTGAAATGCTTTAATAAACATTGGACAAACAATGCTTCCCTAATAATGGTGGAACAAGACTGTGTGAGGCCACTGAATCCTAGGTGTTTTTCTATTTGCCCTGTACAGATTGTCTGGCTGTGCTAGCCTAAGTCTGCACAAAAGCACCGTGAGCGGTTGAAAAGTCTTTGTGAGTTTTGCAAAAGATAATTACAAACAAAATAGTTTGTGACCCCCTGTGTTTTTTCAAGAACAAGTCTTACTTTTCTCTATGTATGTCTAATGACTCTCCCACCGTCTCCCATAATGAAAACATTATCCCCCGTTTTCATGTTCATTGATTGAGTGTCAAGTAATTTGTTATTTTCAGGTGAGGTCTGAAGACCGAAGGTAGACATTTCAATTGGAAGAATGAATCGCTAAGAAGACAGAAGCTTTTGCAAATAGACCAGTTGCTCAAATTGACTGTAGAAAGTAAGAGGGCGGCGAAGGCCGTTTGCAGTGGAAACCCAAACGCAGGTCTGTGATAAAGAGAACTCACTGTAGACTAAGCGGTTGTACAACCGCACCCCGACATCGGACTAGATGCTAAACAAGATAAAATAACAGCCTACTGCCTGCAAAGAGCTACTTTATAACTAAGTGGCCTTAAGTAGTAGTGGAGGTTGTAGTAAGAATGATTTGGGGGGCTTGTCGGCTGCCTGCCTGAAAGTGTGTGGAAGATAATTTGGGTTTGGCTTCTAATGTAATGAAAAGGTCTGTAATGGATACAAAATCAATATGACCCAATTGCTCCACCAGTGAAACAAGCTGAATCCATTTATTTGGAATAGGAAGATGTACCTTGAGGAAAAAAAGACCACTGCACCATTTCTATGCTTTTTGTGGTACAAAACTTGTTGGAGAGAAGCCACAGTAGAGAACAGCTTGGTGTGTAATCTGTCACACTATTCCACGTAGGATCTCCAACCGTTTGGATCTGAGTACTAAACTGAACATGGTAGATGGCATGGACGAGCTAGATGATTGATCACTAACATATTCTAAACAGGTGTTTGATATTATGATAAATCACCTACTGCAACATGATAAAACATGATATGATAATGGCAAATATTTCACTCATCATAATGGGAAATTGGATTGATTACTAACATATTCTAAAGATTATGATAAACTACATAGTGGACCTTGCATGATAAGGAAGCCACTCATCACAATGTGAATTTTACATGACTATATCCACAGCTCCTCATTTCACTTTCTAAATGAGATGATTAGATGTTCTTTGTAAGACTGGTTATTAATATAAGTCATATCGCTAATCTTGTCATTATGATGTTGATCAGAGAGAGTGATTAAGATCCTGCATAATTATCATGTTTCTTTACTCTCCAATTAATATTATATATGGTAATTATATTATACATTAATATGTATAATACCTGATGGTTATAGTATATCTGAGGTTGATTGCAGTTGATATGACAAATATATCAGGGCACAAGGCGAGACCCAGATGCAGACAGAGGAGGCAGATGGTTGGAGTCTTAGAGGTTTATTGATCCAAAAAGGAGTAGGCAAGAGAAAGGTCGTGGACAGGCAAAAGGTCAAAATGAGTTCAGAGTCCGGGAGGTACAGAGTGGCAGGTAGGCTCGAGGTCAAGGCAGGCAGAATGGTCAGGCAGGCGGGTACAGAGTCCAGAAACAGGCAAGGGTCATAACCGGGAGGACATGCAAAAAGAGAATAGAGAAGGCAGGCGCATGGGGAAAACGCTGGTTGACTTGGACATACAAGACAAACTGGCACCGAGAGACAGGAAACACAGGGATAAATACACTGGGGAAAACAAGTGACACCTGGAGGGGGTGGAGACAATCACAAGGACAGGTGAAACAGATCAGGGTGTGACAAAATATAAAGTTGGCTGTAATGAAATGAAGTTCTGAAACAGTTGACAGTGACAGGGTGGTTTTGATTCCAGGATTATTTCCACCTGGTAAAATAAGGTTTGTTCTCACTCGGAGCAGAGTTATCCATGAGTTATTATCCTAACCTTAATAGGATGTTCATCACTCAAATATAGGACAAAAGACAAGCCAACTTGAAAGATGTTAAATCAGTAGGAACATTACATTTCATCCAGTATAGCTTAATATGAGCCTCTGTCTTTTCATTTTGTGGCTTCGACTTAAGCATTTAAGACATCAAAGACTAGTATGACTTTTAGAGGTCCAAAAGAAGAATTATGGATAACTGGCGCTCTAGCATCTTTTCAAAAAGGGAAATGTTACGAGGACTTCAAAGAATTTAGGACATCAATTATAACAGTTTTATAAATCATTACAACTGCCGTACATTTTCATAAACATCAGAGATGCAGCCCAAAAGGAGAAGTTACTAAACTCTTAAAACAAGATTAACTTTTTTATTTAGGCTAGGATCACTGTATGTCTTTGCAGTGCACGCCTTGATAGACTCTGCAAATATTGATAGAATCCTCCTCTCCATACCCAGAGATCCAATGTTCTAGGCTCTAACCTCTGCATGGTAAGCAACCTGGTGTCACAGCATTTTCCATTATTCTGTACGTAAATCCGTGTCTCTCCGTTTAGTATAATATGTTATGTATTAATATGTATGGTATGCATTCATTTGTGGATGTCCGTCACCCATATCATATGATATGTGACGATGTACAATTTGTATTATATGTTACGAATTACCAAAACGTACAATATAACTTACACATTTGCGAAATCTATGATATGTTATGAATTTTTGCTAGTTGGCTAATGTTAGTTAGCTGGCTAACGTTAGCTAGGCTAGGGTTTAGGGTTAAGTTTAGAAGTTAGGTTAAAGGGTTAAGGTTAGAGTTAGCTGAAAGTGTTAAGGTTAGGGTTAGGGGAAGGGTTAGCTAACACGATAAGTAAGTAGTTTAAAAGTTGTTAATTAGCTAAAATACTGTTGTCCGTGATGAGAGATTTGAAATCTCAACCTTTGGGTTGCTAAACGTTCGCATTATACGCCCACCCATCCATCCTGACCATTGCCTTAACTAAATGTGTGAGTCTCCTGGATTTACATGTACTATGTTAGTCTATGACCAGGCTTTGGTAAGATGACTGAACTGTATAAAGTGCATTTGGAAAGTATTCAGAACACTTGACTTTTTACACATTTTGTTACATTACAGCCGTATTCTAAAATAGATTAAGCGTATTTTTTTTACAGAATCAGAACAGTGTATATGGCTGAACTCTGTATAGAATCAGAACAGCGTATATGGCTGAACTCTGTATAGAATCAGAGCAGTGTAGATGGCTGAACTCTGTATAGAATCAGAGCAGTGTAGATGGCTGAACTCTGTATAGAATCAGAACAGCGTATATGGCTGAACTCTGTATAGAATCAGAGCAGTGTAGATGGCTGAACACTGTATAGAATCAGAGCAGTGTAGATGGCTGAACTCTGTATAGAATCAGAGCAGTGTAGATGGCTGAACTCTGTATAGAATCAGAGCAGTGTAGATGGCTGAACTCTGTATAGAATCAGAGCAGTGTAGATGGCTGAACTCTGCATAGAATCAGAGCAGTGTAGATGGCTGAACTCTGTATAGAATCAGAGCAGTGTAGATGGCTGAACTCTGTATAGAATCAGAGCAGTGTAGATGGCTGAACTCTGTATAGAATCAGAACAGCGTAGATGGCTAAACTCTGTATAGAATCAGAGCAGTGTAGATGGCTGAACTCTGTATAGAATCAGAGCAGTGTAGATGGCTGGACTCTGTATAGAATCAGAGCAGTGTAGATGGCTGAACGCTGTATAGAATCAGAGCAGTGTAGATGGCTGAACTCTGTATAGAATCAGAGCAGTGTAGATAGCTGAACTCTGTATAGAATCAGAGCAGTGTAGATGGCTGAACTCTGCA
Source organism: Oncorhynchus mykiss (assembly GCF_057628025.1). NCBI lineage: Eukaryota > Metazoa > Chordata > Actinopteri > Salmoniformes > Salmonidae > Oncorhynchus > Oncorhynchus mykiss. The sequence goes on from NC_143031.1 coordinate 67,890,049, forward strand.
TAGAATCAGAGCAGTGTAGATGGCTGAACTCTGTATAGAATCAGAGCAGTGTAGATGGCTGAACTCTGTATAGAATCAGAACAGCGTAGATGGCTGAACTCTGTATAGAATCAGAGCAGTGTAGATGGCTGAACTCTGTATAGAATCAGAGCAGTGTAGATGGCTGGACTCTGTATAGAATCAGAGCAGTGTAGATGGCTGAACGCTGTATAGAATCAGAGCAGTGTAGATGGCTGAACTCTATATAGAATCAGAACTGTATAGATGGTTGAACTCTGTATAGTAAATGATCATGAGTATCAAGCTGTATTCTGTTTTCACAGCAGCATGACATCAAAAGGCAATCTGAGCTCCCTCGCTGGCCACTCACTGCTCGCTGTCATGAGTGTGTTTACTGTTTGGAGGGGCTGGTCGAGTGTGTCTGTCTGCCAGGCAATGGGAGGTGGGCATTGGAAGCTCACTGCTCGCTGTCATGAGTGTGTTTACTGTTTGGAGGGGCTGGTCGAGTGTGTCTGTCTGCCAGGCAATGGGAGGTGGGCATTGGAAGCTCACTGCTCGCTGTCATGAGTGTGTTTACTGTTTGGAGGGGCTGGTCGAGTGTGTCTGTCTGCCAGGCAATGGGAGGTGGGCATTGGAAGGAAAATGTGCTGTGAGAAAACAAGCTGGCCTAATCAATAACGTAGACAAACAAATAACACCTTTGACAGTGTCTCCAGTCTCCTGTATTGCTAGCTACCACACACAGCTAATTAACCTTTAAGGAGGGGGTCGTATTAGCCTGTGTGCATGTGAAGATCAGGCGTGGGCAAACTACGGCCGCGGACTTCTCCACATCCCGTTCAATCCGGCCCGCGGGAGGTTTGAGTAAAAAAAGGGAATGGGGGAAATGATTATTTCGAGTTAAAAAACATTCCAGGCCACTCTTGAATGTCTAAAACTAGATAGAAAGCATGTAGGACCTATATACTTTCAAATAACCACCCTTTTTCTGGCCCGCAAATTGCTTTTGACAAACAAATTGGTCCGTAAATAAAATAGTCTGGCCCTTGGCTGAATTTTGAAATCTCAATGTGGCCCTCGAGCCAAAATGATTGCCCACCTCTTATCTAGATGTACCCTTTGTGCTGAGATGGACCTTAAATCAATGGCTGTCGCTTGGCATTGGAATGAGGAGCCTGCAGCATTTTCTCAAGCTCTCCTCATTAAAGGGCAATTCCTCTGTGATGTCACAGAGAATAATATTTTAGGAACTTTATTCTTATCTTTTTCACCACAGATCATGGAAACGCCGTCTGGTGCTAGAGAAAATTAATATCAGGTTGAAAAGTGGCGGAATTGCCCTTTAGGAGTATAGGGCGAGCCCACTACCATTCCCTTTTTGTTTCTATACATTAATATTTCATCACTAGCACGCACGTGTGTGTGTGTGTATGTGTGTGTGTGTGTGTGTGTGTGTGTGTGTGTGTGTGTGCGTGTGTGCGTGTGTGTGTGTGTGTGTGTGTGTGTGTGTGTGTGTGTGTGTGCGCCCCCACCTCCCAGTTATGTGAATGCTATCAGAAGCACATTCCCAGATTCCCATCCACATTCAATACATATCAATCTCAATGTGTCAATCCCTGTTCCTGCCTCGTCTTTCAAGTTTCCCTGAGTGCGTTTTTAAAGTCTAATTTACAGTTGGGTAAAGCTAGTCAAAGCCAATGATGGCGCTTTGTCCAATCTGACTTTCTGTGACATGCAGTCATGACGTGGTCTCAGATGGATGTGCTAGAGACTGTGGTCATAAAGTCAAGACAGACAGTAAACCCAGGGGCGCAACTATCAGTGGGGACGGGGGGTCAGGCCACATTCTGAAATGTTTGTCCCCCCCAGTTTTAGCATTGGAATGTGATAAGAAAGGAGGCAACGGTGTGCTTTAAGACCATGCGGATGCCTCTGAGTGGTCTGGTAGGCTGTTTGTTTGGAGTGTTTATCCAATTGAAAAAAAAAAATGAAAAAAAGAAATACAAATAAAGTTGCACTCCCTGATGAATCAACACTACCAGTCAAAAAATGTATAACACCTACTCATTCAAGGGTTTTCAAAAAAAAAAAATTCTACATTGTAGAATAATAGTGAAGACGTCAAAACTATGAAATATCATATGGAATCATGTAGTAACCCAAAAAATATATTTTATGTTCTTCAAATAGCCACCCTTTGCCTTGATGCTTTGCACACTCTTGGCATTCTCTCAACCAGCTTCACCTGGAATTTGTTTCCAACAGTCTTGAAGGAGTTCCCACATATGCTGAGCACTTGTTGGCTGCTTTTCCTTCACTCTGCGGTCCAACTCATCCCAAACCATCTCAATTGGGTTGAGGTTGGGTGATTGTGGAGGCCAGGTCATCTGATGCAGCACTCCATCACTCTCCTTCTTGGTAAAATAGCCCTTACACAGCCTGGAGGTGTAAGGGCTAAAAATGACAGTCCCACTAAGCCCAAACCAGATGGGATGGCGTATCGCTGCAGAATGCTGTGGTAGCCATGCTGATTAAGTGTGCCTTGAATTCGAAATAAATCACAGACAGTGTCACCAGCAAAGCACCCCACACCATAACACCTCCTCCTCCATGCTTTACGGTGGGAAATGCACATGCAGAGATCATCAGTTCACCCACACCGCGTCTCACAAAGACACGGCGGTTTGAACCAAAAATCTCCAATTTGGACTCCAGACCAAAGGAGAAATTTCCACCGGTCTAATGTCCATTGTTCGTGTTTCTTGGCCCAAGCAAGTCTTCTTATTATTGGTGTCCTTTAGTAGTGGTTAGTAGATGTCTGTTATTTGAACTGTGAAGCATTTATTTGGGCTGCAATTTCAGAATCTGGTAACTCTAATGAACGTATCCTCTGCAGCAGAGGTAACTCTGGGTCTTCCATTCCTGTGGCGGTCTGCATGAGAGCTAGTTTCATCATAGCGCTTGATGGTTTTTGCGACTGCACTTGAGGAAACTTTCAAAGTTCTTGACATTTTCCGTATTGACTGGCCTTCATGTCTTAAATGAATGATGGACTGTTATTTCTCTTTGCTTTTTTGAGCTGTTCTTGCCATAATATGGACTTGTTTTTTTACCAATTAGGGCTATCTTCTGTACCGAGTCACAACACAACTGATTGGCTGAAACGCATTAAAAAGGAAATTAACTTTTAACAAGGCACACATGTTAATTGAAATGCATTCCAGGTGACTACCTCATGAAGCTGGTTGAGAGAATGCCAAGAGTGTGCCAAGCTGTCATCAAGGACAAGGGCTATTTGAAAAATATAAAATATCAAACCTATTTTGATTTGTTTAACACTTCTTTGGTTACTAATTTACATGATTCCATATGTGTTATTTCATAGTTTTGATGCCTTCACTATTATTCTACAATGTAGACGATAATAAAGAAACACTCTTGAATGAGTAGGTGTCCAAAAACCTTTGACCAGTAGTGTATATGCAAATATAAATATCTATATCCAGCAGTGGTATAGGACTGTAGTACAGGTCCTGAACGAAACGTAAACAAACCCAGAGAAACAAATGTGTAATAGCATAAAAATGAATGTGTAAAACCACGGTCTCCAAGGCAACATGCAACAAGTTTATTTCCCCCTATCTGCTGGCTTGCATATTGAGATACAGTTGAACGGTAACATGCAGTGTAAGCTTTTATTTAGATGCAAATTGAGGCATAGGGGTTTTAATCCTCAGACGCAAGGCTGTATTGTGCATCAGTGGCTTCCCCTGTGCTCTGTAAATGTATGATGTTATTTGTGATTCAAACGGCTCTCAACAGAGGCAGTGAAGGGTGTACAGTACCTGTTAGTTACTGTATTGTCAACATTTTACTTATATCTTCCAGTGGGGTTTATGCTGTACTGCCCTAGACTGGTCTCAGATCTGTTTGTGCTGTCTTACTAAATTGGTGTGACCCTGACCATACAAGGTGGCAAGATGGCACAAATTGATCTGGGACTAGGCTAATATTTCCCTTCAGGTACTCTAGGTTTGTTCTTTTTCAAGGTGACTGATATTCCTGAACCTGACCCTTGGCAACAGTGACTAAGGTCTCGTTTCAATGACAGACTATTTGGTCAACTTCGATGAGGACAAAACATAACATTCTGGAGTGGGTCCTCTTCAGACACTCTCCCAACAAATCATGAGGTAGACATGCCAGAACGTCGCGACAGTAGTTGATGCAAATTAGCCATTTGCAAAAGGCACACATTAAAAATAACCTCCATGATCTCCCCCTCGCTAGCTACTATTTTGTATTGTATTCAAGCGGACAATGGAGTGACGTACCTGTAGGTCTTCTTTGTCAAACTGACGCTCTATTAAGTACAGACCATGCTAAGCCCAAGCATTTGAAAAGTGTGGGAGTTAAACTGGATGTCTAGAGAGGTGACTGATGAGCTATTAATGTAATTAAGATAATAATGGAATTCATGAAAAAAAAAAAAAAAAAACATTTATTTAACCAGTTGAGAACAAGTTCTCATTTACAACTGCGACCTGGCCAAGATAAAGGAAAGCAGTGGAACACAAACAACAACACAGAGTTACACATGGAAAAAACAAACGTAGAGTCAATAACACAATAGAAAATCTATATACAGAGTGTGCAAATGAGGTAAGATTAAGGAGGTAAGGCAATAAATATGTCGTAGTGGCAAAGTAATTACAATTAGTGGTGGCTAAGTAATTTAGCAATTAAACCCTGAAGTGATAGATGTGCAGAAGATGAATGTGCAAGTAGAGATACTGGGATACAAAGGAGCAAAAAAACCAACAAGAAAAACAATATGGGGATGAGGTAGATGGATGGGCAATTTACAGATGGGTTATGTACAGGTGCAATGATCTGTGAGCTGCTCTGACAGCTGATGCATAAAGTTAGTGAGGGAGATATGTGTCTCCAGCTTTAGTGATGTTCATTCCAGTCATTGGCAGCAGAGAACTGGAAGGAAAGGCGGCCAAAGGAGGAATTGGCTTTGGGGGTGACCAGTGAAATATACCTGCTGGAGCGCGTGCTACGGGTGGGTGATGCTATGGTGACCAGTGAGCTGAGATAAAGCTGGGCTTTACCTAGCAAAGACTTATAGATGACCTGGAGCCAGTGGGTTTGGCGACAAATATGAAGCGAGGGCCAGCCAACGAGAGCATACAGGTCGCAGTGGTGGGTAGTCAATGGGGCTTTGGTTACAAAGCGGATGGCACTGTGATAGACTAGAGTGTTGGAGTAGAGTGTTGGAAGCTATTTTGTAAATTACATTGCCGAAGTCAAGGATCGGTAGGATAGTCAGTTTTAAGAGGGTATGTTTGGCAGCATGAGTGAAGGATGCTTTGTTGCGAAATAGGAAGCCGATTCTAGATTTAATTTTGGATTGGAGATGCTTAATGTGAGTCTGGAAGGAGAGTTTACAGTCTAACCAGACACCTAGGTATTTGTAGTTGTCCACATATTCTAAGCCAGAACCGTCCAGAGTAGTGATGTTGGATGGGCGGGCAGGTGCTGGCAGCGATCGGTTGGTGAGCATGCATTTAGCTTTACTTAAGAGCAGTTGGAGAGTTGTCCTTTCTAGCCAACGTGCTTCAACACCTGAATTGCTCGCTGTTTGGGGTTTTAGGCTGGGTTTCTGTACAGCACTTTGAGATATCAGCTGATGTACGAAGGGCAAAATAAATACGTTTGATTTGATTTGTATGGCATTGAAGCTTATCTGGAGGATAGTTAACACAGTGTCCAAAGAAGGGCCAGAAGTATACAGAATGGTGTGAAACATTATTCAAATCAAACTGTATTTGTCACAAGTGTCGACCTTACCGTGAAATGTTTACTTACAAGCCCTTAACCAACAGTGCAGTTCAAGAAGAGTTAAGAAGAGGTGATTATCAGTGACTGATGACCTACCACAGTGAAATAGTCATCTCTAGAGACATGTGGTATCAAAGGTGAGCTAAGGTAAGGAGTCGTTGGTAAAGTATCAGGTAGAGGATTAGGAGGTGGATGTACTTTCACATTTTAACCTGATTATCACCCACTGGGCACAGATGTCAATTCAATGTCTATTCTATTTTGGTTCAACTTCATTGAATTGAAATGACGTGGAAACAATGTTGATTCAACCAGTGTGTGTCCTGTGGGTATTTACAGTGTATTCGGAAAGTATTCAGACCCCTTGGCTTCTTCCACAAATGGATAAAAAAAAATCCTCATCAATCTACACACAATACCCAATAATGACAAAGTGAAAACAGGGTTTTAGAAATTTTTGTAAATGTATTAAAAATGTAAAACAAAAAATACCTTATTTACAGTGCCTTGCGAAAGTATTCGGCCCCCTTGAACTTTGCGACCTTTTGCCACATTTCAGGCTTCAAACATAAAGATATAAAACTGTATTTTTTGTGAAGAATCAACAACAAGTGGGACACAATAATGAAGTGGAACGACATTTATTGGATATCTCAAACTTTTTTAACAAATCAAAAACTGAAAAACTGGGCATGCAAAATTATTCAGCCCCCTTAAGTTAATACTTTGTAGCGCCACCTTTTGCTGCGATTACAGCTGTAAGTTGCTTGGGGTATGTCTCTATCAGTTTTGCACATCGAGAGACTGACATTTTTTCCCATTCCTCCTTGCAAAACAGCTCGAGCTCAGTGAGGTTGGATGGAGAGCATTTGTGAACAGCAGTTTTCAGTTCTTTCCACTGATTCTCGATTGGATTCAGGTCTGGACTTTGACTTGGCCATTCTAACACCTGGATATGTTTATTTTTGAACCATTCCATTGTAGATTTTGCTTTATGTTTTGGATCATTGTCTTGTTGGAAGACAAATCTCCATCCCAGTCTCAGGTCTTTTGCAGACTCCATCAGGTTTTCTTCCAGAATGGTCCTGTATTTGGCTCCATCCATCTTCCCATCAATTTTAACCATCTTCCCTGTCCCTGCTGAAGAAAAGCAGGCCCAAACCATGATGCTGCCACCACCATGTTTGACAGTGGGGATGGTGTGTTCAGGGTGATGAGCTGTGTTGCTTTTACGCCAAACATAACGTTTTGCATTGTTGCCAAAAAGTTCAATTTTGGTTTCATCTGACCAGAGCACCTTCTTCCACATGTTTGGTGTGTCTCCCAGGTGGCTTGTGGCAAACCTTTAACTACACTTTTTATGGATATCTTTAAGAAATGGCTTTCTTCTTGCCACTCTTCCATAAAGGCCAGATTTGTGCAATACACGACTGATTGTTGTCCTATGGACAGAGTCTCCCACCTCAGCTGTAGATCTCTGCAGTTCATCCAGAGTGATCATGGGCCTCTTGGCTGCATCTCTGATCAGTCTTCTCCTTGTATGAGCTGAAAGTTTAGAGGGACGGCCAGGTCTTGGTAGATTTGCAGTGGTCTGATACTCCTTCCATTTCAATATTATCGCTTGCACAGTGCTCCTTGGGATGTTTAAAGCTTGGGAAATCTTTTTGTATCCAAATCCGGCTTTAAACTTCTTCAAAACAGTATCTCGGACCTGCCTGGTGTGTTCCTTGTTCTTCATGATCCTCTCTGCGCTTTTAACGGACCTCTGAGACTATCACAGTGCAGGTGCATTTATACGAAGACTTGATTACACACAGGTGGATTGTATTTATCATCATTAGTCATTTAGGTCAACATTGGATCATTCAGAGATCCTCACTGAACTTCTGGAGAGAGTTTGCTGCACTGAAAGTAAAGGGGCTGAATAATTTTGCACGCCCAATTTTTCAGTTTTTGATTTGTTAAAAAAGTTTTAAATATCCAATAAATGTCGTTCCACTTCATGATTGTGTCCCACTTGTTGTTGATTCTTCACAAAAAATACAGTTTTATATCTTTATGTTTGAAGCCTGAAATGTGGCAAAAGGTCGCAAAGTTCAAGGGGGCCGAATACTTTCGCAAGGCACTGTACATAAGTATTCAGCCCCTTTGCTATGAGACTCGAAATTGAGCTCAGGTGCATCCTGTTTCCATTAATCATCCTTGATGTTTCTACAACTTTATTGGAGTCCACCTGTGGTACATTCAATTGATTGGGCATGATTTGGAAAGGCACACACCTGTCTATATAAGGTCCCACAGTTGACAGTACATGTCAGAGCAATAACCAAGCCATGGGGTGGAAGGAACTGTCCGTAGAGCTCCGAGACAGGATTGTGTCAAAGCTCAGATCTGGGGAACATTTCTGCAGCACTGCAGCATTGAAGTTCCCCAAGAACCCAGTGGCCTCCATCATTCTTAAATGGAAGAAGTTTGGAACCAACAAGACTCTACCTAGAGCTTGCCGCCCAGCCAAACTGAGCAATCGGGGGAGAAGGGCCTTGGTCAGGGAGGTGACCAAGAACTCTGACAGAGCTCCAGAGTTCCTTTGTGGAGATGAGAGAACCTTCGAGAAGGACAGCCATCTCTGCAGCACTCCACCAATCAGGCCTTTATGGTGGAGTGGCCAGACGGAAGCCACTCTTCAGTAAAAGGCACATGACAGGACACTTGGAGTTTGCCAAAATGCACCTAAAGACTCTCAGACCATGATAAACAAGATTCTCTGGTCTAATGAAACCAAGATTGAACTCTTATGCCAAGCATCACGTCTGGAGGAAACCTGATACCATCCCTACAGCGAAGCATGGTGGTGGCAGCATCATGCTGTGGCAATGTTTTTCAGCAGCAGGGACTGGGAGACTTGTCAGGATCGAAGGAAAAATGAACTGAGCAAAGTACAGAGAACTCCTTGATGAAAACCTGCTCCAGAGCGCTCAAGACCTCAGACTGGGGCTAAGGTTCACTTTCCAACATGACAACGACCCTAAATACACAGCCAAAACAACCCAGGAGTGTCCTTGAGTGGCCTAGCCAGAGCCTGGACTTGAACCCAATTGAACATCTCTGGAGAGACCTGAAAATAGCTATGCAACAACACTTCCCTACCAACCTGACAGAGATTGAAAGGATCTGCAGAGAAGAATGGGAGAAACTCCCCAAATACAGGTGTGCCAAGCTAGTAGTGTCATATCCCAGAAGACTCGAGGCTGTAATCGCTGCCTAAAGTGCTTCAGTAAAGTACTGAGTAAAAGTTCTGAATACTTATATAAATGTGATATATATTTTTTTTTTGACATTTGCAAACATTTCTAAAAATGTGTTTTTGCTTTGTCCTAAGTACCTACCTAAGATGAACCCTTGATTCATAATTCAACTATTCATAATTCAAGTGACTCACAGTTGTGCATGTATGATGCAAGTGATGCCATGGGTCCTGTTTACAGTATAGGTATCCTGCATTGCGACCATACATACAGAACCTGATGTATTATTGTCTATGATTGTGACAGTCCCATTTGATGAATTCAAAACAAGCCCTGGTAGATGGAGGCCCTGACCCCATCAGCACTTAGTCCCAGGGAACAGAGAGGGAGGGACGAACACTGCTTGCTCTACCGTTAACCTCTCTGCCCTTCATTATGCTGGCTTGGTTGGTACACTTCTCCCTGTGGATGGTTCCTAGAGGAGGAGAGGAGAGGAGGGAAACATATGGCTGCATGTGTTTCTCTCTAGTGTTCCATTCAATTGTATGTTAGCTATGTTGTTAGCTGTGTTAGGTTGTTAGCTGTGTTAGCTCTGTTGTTAGGTTAACTGTGTTAGCTGTGTTAGGTTGTTAGCTGTGTTAGCTCTGTTAGGTTGTTAGCCATGTTAGCTGTGTTGTTAGGTTAACTGTTTTAGCTGTGTTAGGTTGTTAACTGTGTTTGCTGTGTTGTTAGCTGTGTTGTTAGCTATGTTAGCTGTGTTAGGTTGTTAGCTGTGTTGTTAGCTGTGTTAGGTTGTTAGCTGTATTTTTAGGTTGTTAGCTGTGTTAAGTTGTTAACTGTGTTGTTAGGTAGTTAGCTGTGCTAGCTGTGTGGTTGGCTGCATTGTTAGCTGTGCCTCTCTTTTCTCCATCACAGCGAGCTATAAGATTCCCCAGGTGGAGCTGGGTATAATGACACACACACACACACACACACACACACACACACACACACACACACACACACACACACACACACACACACACACACACACATCCAGCCATTCCCTATCTCATCACACTGTGTTTACTCTCTGTCTCTACAGGTTACAGTCTCTACATCACTATGCTTCCTGCTGACTGGACTCTTCAGAGATGAGGATGAACCTGGACCGCATCCCAAATGGCATCCAATCTCTACATAGTGCACTACTTTTGTCACATGCGCTGAATACAATAGGTGTTGACCTTGCCATGAAATGCTTACTTACAAGCCCTTAACCAACAATGCAGGTCAATAGATATTTTCTAAATAATAAGTAAAAAGTAACACTGTAAATAGTGCGGGGGGGCATTTGATTAATTGTTCAGCAGTCTTATAGCTTGTGGGTAGAAGCTGTTAAGGAGCCTTTTGGACCTAGACTTGGTGCTCCAGTACACCTTGCCGTGCGGAAGCAGAGAGAACAGTCTATGACTTGGGTGATTGTCTTTGACTATTTTTGGGGCCTTCCCTGTATAGGGCCTATACAGGGTGCCATTTGGAACACAGTCTATGAAACCAGGCTTAATTTGTCATAATTACAACAGGAAGTGATTTCCATACAGACTCCATGCTTGACATTTTCAAAAACACACAAGGCCATTACACCATTACAGACCAAATGAAGATGGAGCACGGTCCAATTGAATTCTCCCTCTCAAGTAATGCATCTGCTTCATTATGTTTTAATACGGTGTGTATGTGTGGTGAGGGGGGGGGGTATTTTTGTGACTGTGCATGCGGAGGAGCTCGGAGCAACAATTTAATATTGCTAATGAATTGATGCATATTAATGATTCGTTACATGAAGTGAGGATTTTCAATGCATAATCAAGTAGTCTTGTTATGAAGGACTATTTTGGACCCAATTTATCTTTGGTATTTTGAGGTTCAGGTCTGTGTTGGAATAGATGATTAAGTACTGTATCACTCCAGTCAGTGATATAATTTAGGCATGCAATCGCAACTTCTCTTAGATTGGTTTAGAGACAGTGAGCCTCCCTTTTTGAGCGTGATTTAGCACAAGGTGAGCAAGCAATGAGCATGGACTTATTTCCATTTCAGAGCCTTTCCCTCATGACACTAAGCCATGGAGAGAGAAAAGTGATAACGTTCCCGACAGGATGATAAGGTTATGGCCTTTTGTACAGCTCTTAGACATTCTGTTTCTCTCCTGGTCCTCTTGATGAAAGCAACACTCCTCCCTACATACCGACGCTCAGGTTCTGTCCACAATGGTCCTGACAGGGTTCTTTTCTTGTTTCGAGGTTAAAAAGCAAAGAAGTGATGGAGTGACAAAGGCACGTCAATCAAACAGTGTTTCTTTAGCACTTAAGATTCCAGGCTGTTCTGCAGAGTAGAGAAACTTTGTCTCCCAGGTCAAGGTCTCGGCCCTCTCAGAAAGAACACTGGAGACATGACCAGACTGAGAATGAATACGCTACAATACTGTGGCTTTAGGCTTGACAATATCACACTCGACATCACCTACACTGGTTGAAACAGTGGCCCGTTTGTGGTGGAGTTCAATTCATGGTACTTCTTGACTTTCTATTATGGCTGTGAAAGGATTTTGTTAGGGATTGTTGAAGTTTTCGTCTTTGTTTGTTGTGTTCGTGTCTTCACGTCATTTATGTAGTTATGTGGGCTGTATTTTTGAAAATAACCGCTTTTCCTCAAGAGTAATGTCTGAATGATAAAAGATGGCCCTTTACGTTATCTGTGTTCTGCATCTCTCTATGCCACTGGCTGCATGGCTCGGCCCTAAATGTTGGGCCTTGATGGTGACATTTGGTGGCATTTAGAGTTGTAGACTGTGAATGGCTGTGTGTAGAATGCTAAAAGGTCAGGACACGAGGGAGAGAGTTTGTCCACTCTCTTTGACATTCGCCTTGTCCAGTCCAGTTTTGTTTAATGTTACGGTCCATTTATTCAGACAATAAATATAAACTATTAAGGAACAGGAAAACGGGTACCGGCACAGACAGTTCATTCAGGCTCTTTTATGACTATGGGAATCTGTTTTGTTTGGTATTTTGTTGTTTATTACTTGGTTGATGAGGGGTGGTGTGCCCATTTTGAAACATTGAACATTGACTTTTATTCTTCCTATCGCTTGCCTTCAAAATGAACAGTGTTTGACCTGACTTTACAATCTAAAACATAGTTAGACGAGATCCTTCCATAGTCTGTGTAGATGACTTTACAATCCAAAACATATTCCAACCCAGCCATCTACATACACTACGGTAGTTAGACGAGATCATACCGTAGAGTATGTAGATGACTTCACAGTCTAAAACATATTCCAACCCAGCCATCTACGGTAGAATCTCATCTACCTGCCTCAGACCTTTAAAGCCACCAGCCCACCACTTATCTTGGGTCCTGGACTCCCAGCCCATGATGGCTTCTAATTGGCCGGCGGCTGGGGTCAATGGAACGAGGGACGGTGATGATGTTCCCTATTCCGAGCTGTCTGTGGTGCTTCTGGGAGCAGGGAGATATCCACCTGTCTGTGGTGCTTCTGGGAGCAGGGAGATATCCACCTGTCTGTGATACTTCTGGGAGCAGGGAGATATCCACCTGTCTGTGGTGCTTCTGGGAGCAGGGAGATATCCACCTGTCTGTGGTGCTTCTGGGAGCAGGGAGATATCCACCTGTCTGTGGTGCTTCTGGGAGCAGGGAGATATCCACCTGTCTGTGGTGCTTCTGGGAGCAGGGAGATATCCACCTGTCTGTGGTGCTTCTGGGAGCAGGGAGATATCCACCTGTCTGTGGTGCTTCTGGGAGCAGGGAGCTATCCACCTGTCTGTGGTGCTTCTGGGAGCAGGGAGTTATCCACCTGTCTGTGGTGCTTCTGGGAGCAGGGAGATATCCACCTGGCTGTGAGCAGTCACATCTTCTGACCCAATCAATGGCTCTACTGGGGTCTGTGGGGAACCTAGTTGAGCTGAACTAATTACATCTCTTTTTAACAGTTGATTTGCTGCTGGGGCCTCCTTCTCTCCTCCTATTGTTTTTATCTTTCTTTGACCGTCTCTCTCTCTCTCCTCTTCTCTCCTCCTCTCTCTTCCCCTATGTCACCTGATTGTAACGGTTTTCCTCCTCTTCTGAGGAGGAGTAGGAAGGATCGGACCAATATGCAGCGTGGTACGTGTCCATGTTAATATGTATTTAAACTGAACACAAAAACAAAATAACAAGAGAACGAATGAAAACGAAACAGTTCTGTCTGGTGCAGACACAGAGACAGAAAACAACTACCCACAAATCATAGTGGGAAAACAGGCTGCCTAAGTATGGTTCTCAATCAGAGACTACGATTGACAGCTGCCTCTGATTGGGAACCATACCAGGCCAAACACATAGAACTATAACACATAGAACAAAAACAAAGAATGCCCACTAAAATAGAGACATAAAAAAGGAACTAAGGTCAGGACGTGACAGTACCCCCCCCCCCCCCCCCCGAAAGGTGCGGACTCCGGCCGCAAAACCTAAACCCATAGGGGAGGGTCAGGGTGGGCATCTGTCCGCTCTGGCGCGGCACTTGGACCCCACTCCACCATAGTCTTGGCCCACTTAAGTGGTGCCTTTGAGGCAGCGACCCTCGCCGCCGACTTCGGACTGGGGACCCTTGCAGCAGGCCTCGAATTGACAGGAGACTCCGGCAGCGCCGGAGTGAAGGGCGGCTCCGGCAGCTCCTGACTGACGGGCGGCTCCGGCAGCTCCTGACTGACGGGTGGCTCCGGTAGCTCCTGACTGACGGGCGGCTCCGGCAGCTCCGGACAGGAGGGGGGCTCCAGCAGCTCTGGACAGGAGGGTGGCTCCGGCAGCTCCGGACAGGAGGGTGGCTCTGGCAGCTCCGGACAGGAGGGCGGCTCTGGCAGCTCCGGACAGGAGGGCGGCTCCGGCAGCTCCGGACAGGAGGGCGGCTCCGGCAGCTCCGGACAGGAGGGGGGCTCCGGCAGCTCCGGACAGGAGGGGGGCTCCGGCAGCTCCGGACAGGAGGGGGGCTCCGGCAGCTCCGGACAGGAGGGCGGCTCCGGCAGCTCCGGACAGGAGGGCGGCTCCGGCAGCTCCGGACAGGAGGGCGGCTCTGGCAGCTCCGGACAGGAGGGCGGCTCTGGCAGCTCCGGACAGGAGGGCGGCTCTGGCAGCTCCGGACAGGAGGGCGGCTCTGGCAGCTCCGGACAGGAGGGCGGCTCTGGCAGCTCCGGACAGGAGGGCGGCTCTGGAAGCGCCGGACAGGAGGGCGGCTCCGGCAGCTCCAGACAGGAGGGCGGCTCTGGCAGCGCCGGACAGGCGGGAGAACCTGGAGGGAGGAGACGGAGAGACAGCCTGGTGCGTGGTGCTACCACAGGACCCACCAGGCTGGGGAGACACAGGTTGAACCAGGCTGTGGGTGAGCACTGGAGATCTGGTGCATACCACTCGCACCTCTCCCTTAGGCTCAATGCCCACAGGCATAGGGCGCACTGCACCCTCCCAGCGCCCCGGAGACACAGCACGCAGCGCCGGCGCAGGATACCCTGGGCCGAAACAGCGTACCGGAGACCAAACACGCTGAGCCGACACAACACGCCCTGGCTGGATGCCCACTCTCGCATGGCACTTGCAGGGGGCTGGCCTATAGCGCACCGTGCGCTTAACCGCATAACACGGTGCCTGACCAGTACTGCGCTTCTTCCGGTAAGCAGGTCTATCGCCTGACCAATCTCCCTGTGTGCCCTCCCCCCAAAATATTTGGGGGCTGCCTCTCGTGCCTGTTGCGCTGCCTTACCTATTCCCCAACCTGTGCCCAGGGTCCCTTGCCGTCCAATATCTCCTCCCAGGTTCATTTCTCCAGATATCGCTGCCTCTCGTTACCACGCTGCTTGGTCCTTTCTTGGTGGGTAGTTCTGTAACGGTTTTCCTCCTCTTCTGAGGAGGAGTAGGAAGGATCGGACCAATATGCAGCGTGGTACGTGTCCATGTTAATATTTATTTACACTGATTGAGGTGATCTAGTAATTATCTTTTGTTTCATTAAGTGCAGCAGGCAATCAGTGAACTCCAGAGGGCACTTGTCACTGACTCTGACTAAGTATGCGTTGCCAATACATTACTTCATACTACATAATGCACAGAGGAGGCTGGTGGGAGGAGCTGTAGGAGAACGGGCTCATTGTAATGGCTGGACTGGAATCGATGGACCTGAGTCAAATGTGGTGTCCATGTGTTTGATGTGTTTGATACCGTTCCATCTATTCCAATCCAGCCATTACAATGAGCGGCACTGCGGGTTCCCTCTGTTGGGATGGTGAGGAAGGTAGGAACCCCACAGCCACACACGCACTCACAGCCACGGTAGTCATCCTGTGTAGCGGCTGATGAATTGGAACACGCTCCGACAAGACAGAAGCCCAGCGGTGGCTGACACTGAATACATTATTATGACAGCCTTGGTAAATCAGACTTACTCTGTGGTGTAGAGCGGAGATTGAGGAGATTTCACCCAATGAGGTAGCCCGCTCCGCCGCTCCGATGCACTTCATTGGGCCAAATGGATGATAATGCGCAGGACACGTGTTGATTATGAAATGATGGCCGCACAGCAGAGTGGGGATGGAGGCCAGGGTGTTACCATGTGGCTATGATGTGATTAGTGCTCTGGGACTAGAACCGACTGCGATCCAATTTTGTGCAACAGTTTGAGATGTGTGCTACTGGTTGCACAGAGAAAATAATCAGATAGTTAATCAGTCATTCTCCACATGAAAGATCATAGTGATACTGTAACGGTTGCTACTGCAACTGTTGCTAATGAAGGCTACTAGGCTAACATTCAAAAACACCCCGCCAACATTCACGCTGACAATCCTATTTCTTTCA
Source organism: Oncorhynchus mykiss (assembly GCF_057628025.1). Lineage (NCBI taxonomy): Eukaryota > Metazoa > Chordata > Actinopteri > Salmoniformes > Salmonidae > Oncorhynchus > Oncorhynchus mykiss. Next base: position 67,906,035 of record NC_143031.1, read on the forward strand.
GTGCCTACATGCCCTCTAAAATGAGACGTGGTATCTACGCCATGTCGAGTGTGCACGGTGTGTGGGCCACAGCCGCGCGGTGGAAGAGATCCCTGGAGTTTCCACAGGAGAAGACTCTATTTAAAGACGGGCAGACAGGCAGGGAGGGGAATGGAAGATCTCAGGTGGGTTGAGTCCAGTGTGTATTGGGCTAAATTAATGATGAGCCATCTGTCTGTCTCCAGTGTGTGTGTGTGTGTGCGTCTCCAGCGGGCGAGACCACCAGCTGCCGAGGCTTTGATCCCACCGTGTCTGTCTTCACCTGTACGTCACTTCTCCTGCTGTTGGTGGAGGTGGTGCTACACTGTACTGTGACTTGTTAGGAAGAACTGTACACAATGTATTCAATGTGATGTTATGTTTGAGTTGACATCCTGTACATACTGCACAATCCTGTTACACCTCCAGGTAACATAAGGCTCTATTTCTATCCCCTATGAACTAAAAGCCCAGATTTCTTACACCAGCGATACGGGCCCAGATTCCCACCCAGGTTACCTACTGCCCCAGATACCAGACACACTGAAAGATACCTGTTGAAACAGCCAATGAGTTCATTCATGACCAGAGCCTCTCTCATGAATCTCTGCATTGATCCCCCTTTCTATCGCCTCTCTCTCTCTGTCTCTCTCTTTCTCGTAGCAGGAGCCTAAGGCCTCTCCTCAGCGAACCGCTAAAGTGTCTCCTCTAAAAGTGAAGGTGATGCACAGATAATTGTCTTCTGTGGGAAGGGAACACACTATACATCACAAAGCCTAGTGTCTCAGCTGCTCAGCCTCCGACAGCAGAGGTAAAGTAAAAGAAAACTTTGGCTCGCATTCGAATCCAGGTCCCCTGAGAGATGGAGACTGTTTTTTCAGGATAGACGCTTAACAGTTTTTCCTGCTTAGCAAGAGGGGGGTTGGTTTTCAGACAATTTTCAGACAAAATCCCTACAGACAATTTTCAGTGTGTTTTTCATATTTAAATACATGCATCAGTGGACACGTTTAAACTGTTAGGTGCATAGTTCTAAACAACTACTTTAGCAAAGTTGGGTAGACATTCTTTGACGTTCTTTTAGTCTTGTGAAAACTCTCTGTCACCTTCACACAATCTCAACTGATTAGAAAAACCCTTCTTTGACCTCATAGTTTATTATTTCAGCCTCAGCTGCCTACGGGCGACTTCAATAAGGGCCGATGAATTGATGAATAACTTTTGAAACCATCGCTCATCGTTCTCAGAGAAGCAAAAACGTGTGGCTTGGACATGAAAAAGACATTTCCCTGTGACATCCAATTAGAAACATCAAAGTGCTCCAGCTTCAATAAGCAATCTAGTTCAATAGCCTGAATTGGTTTCTGCTGGACTTGAAATTCCAGTTGAAATGTCTCTTTTGGGAGGGTAAAATCTGGAGAGAATTGAACTGGATCATTGAGTCTAATGTTCTTTTTTATCTCAGGCGGGTAAACAACAAGAATACAAGACAATAATAATAAATAGGCTAGATATAAAAGCTTATTTTTATTTATTTAATTTCTCCAAGGAACATTTGTCTCTTCTTGAGAGCCGCTCCAGGTCACTATAAACTTAAAATGGAGGATTAATATGCGCAATACGATTTCTTTGAATGTGCTTGAAAGCGTACATTCAGCTTCAAAACAAACAAAACTATTTGGAGTATAAAGTAAACTAATTTTTGGAGGGCATTTGGACTTCTTCCTATCTCTCTTTCACACCTGTGTGCTTCCCAACACTAAGGTTAATTAGCCAATGGAGTCCATGGATTGTCTAATTGACACGGTGGGGAGTGACTTCCCAATGGGTACACATTGGTTGAATCCATGTTGTTTCCACGTCATTTCAATGAAATGACTTTGAACCAACATGGAACTGACGTTGAATTGACGTCTGTGGGTAGGGCTGTTGGACTGATGAGGGGGGTCAAAGGGTGTGTACTGTAGATGTAATCAGTGAATAAGATACCTGTCGCATAAGAGTCCCTGCTTGACTGTTATATACAGTGGGGTCTGAAATGATTGACATCCTTGATAAAGATGAGAAATAATGACTGTATAAAATAATTAATTAAAATAATGAGCTATATTGTATGCAAACATTTCTGGGGGAATTGTTTTGTGCTAATTCATTTGCTCAGAGAAAGAGACTTGGTTTAACAAGTTCTCAAAAAGGTAGGGGTCAAAATGATTGACACCCCTAAAGATTCTTATACATAAAGTATTCAAACGTGTAGTATTTGGTCCTATATTCTTAGCACCAATTAACTACATCAAGCTTGTGACTCTACAAGCTTGTGACTCTACTTTATAAACACTTATACATTAATGTGGATGCCCCCCCCCCCTTCCTTCCATAAACAAAGACAACAGAGTAGACGGGCCAGTGGCATCTGCATGATCTCTGGTCTCATCTCACTGTGTGTGTGTGTGTGCTTGTATACGAGGATGCACGTGTGTGCTTGTTCTCTCCGGTCTCATCTCTGAGAGGGGAATAAGTTATTAGAGAGCAGCCTCTTGAGTGTTGTGTTTAAAGGAGGCGGTGGAACTCAAAAAGCCCTTCGCTATTTGGGCCCTCAGCCAATGAGAGTGTTATTAAGATGGAATTAGTGTCTATTCAGCTTCCTGAATCCCATTATCATTGCATTGCAGATCAGATCGGCGACACTCAAGCTGTTTGTTCTGAAAATCCTGTCTGAAATGGCCTGGTGGAGATTTCGGAGGCTATCACAACTACGGTAGTGGAGCAGGGCTTGATGGAGTGGTTGTTTAGATGAGAGGAGATAGTGGACTAGGGAGCCTAGTGATGTAGCTCATAAAACACCACCACTGCTGGAGTCACATACTCTCTGTAAGTAAGGCACATTGAAGACCATACACACATTCAATGCCATCTACTTTTCTTGTTTTATTTAAAACATATGTTGTTACAGGTTCTTCTTAACCGTTCTTAGTTTAGCAAGAAAAGGAACACCAATAGGGAGAGAGGATATTTTTAAAAGAGTAACTCACTGGGTTGAGACTGCCCAACACATAAGGTGTACTTTGACCTTCCCCTGACCTTTCAATGCTCATATGTAATACAGTGACATAGATAATGTATAGCTCCACTATGGTCAGATGTATTAAAGTGATAGAGAGATAATGTATAGCTCTATGGCCAGATGTCATACAGTAATATAGAGATAATGTATATCTCTATGGCCAGATGTCATACAGTAATATAGAGATAATGTATATCTCTATGGCCAGATGTAATACAGCTCTGAGCTCCATACAGTCATCCCCTGCTACATCCATTGCTTTATTGGAAGACAAAGAGGCCCGGAGGCTCCAGTGAAACCTGAACATGACATGGTTCACAATCACAGTATTGTTGATTATGTTATATTAATATAGGGCTAGGGGCACTGAGTCACACGTTTGGAATGGGAGGCCATGTCAATAAAGCATATGGCAGCTGTATATGGCTGTGATAAATACAAACGGTCATAACAACATGATATAGCACCTTTTGCATTGCTGAGTACAGGATTATTTTCATGTTTGATTCGTTAGGCTGTAAGTGAGTGGGTGTTCGTATTGGCAGACTGTTTGTCTAGGGTGTTGAAAATGGAGTTGAAATGACTGTATGTGTTTTGTCGCTAAGGTGTTTGTAAAGAATACACAGCTAACTACCTAACTAGCTATTAGAGTTGAAATATTGATATACACAAATATTTTCTATCTGCTCATCAATACATTGACACTGCAACCTACCTCTGCAAATCATATTTTGGGACAAACATGGACACATTCCCAATCCCTTGGAGTGACGGATAATGTTTGAATAAAAATACCTCAGAAATATTTATTCCAATATGACTGCGTATGTTTAAACGATAGAACTAAATCACAAAGTGAGAGGATTGAGTTGTGCTAGTTTGAGGACTGAGCTATAAAGGCATCAACTAAATCAAGTCATTTTTGTGTGTTGGAACCAGCATTCATTTCTACTCCATTTCATTCTGTTCCGTCCGAATGCTTTATAGCATGGCAAATATTTCCATTAAACCCAAAGTTGGTCCAATTATTACCTTGTTATCAATCACTTGACTGTAGTATGCCCTCTGCATTTGCTGAGGGTGGTGTCCCAAATCGCACCTTTTTCCCTTTATAGTGCACTACTTTTGGCCAGGGCCCATAGGGGAATAGAGTGTAATTTGGGACACAGCCTGACTATCTCCTTAGCTGGAAAGGTTAAGCAGTTGTTTATGTATAGAAATGTGTGATATGTCAGCATTAGCAATTCCTCGGAATATCGATCGCTGAGGGGGGAATTGATTCACAGATGAAAAGTGCTTGTGTATGGACTGTGAAATGACCTTGGCTGGAGTGAAATGTGTGGCCTCATCACAACCAGATGGAAGAACAACAACAACACCTTATAGCCAATACCAGATAGGTGTATCATGTGGGTATACTAGAGACCCAGAAACAAGGGACATTTGGAGAGAGAGAGAGAGAACAGGAGAGGTAGAGGGAGAGTATCCTATACTGTATACCGAGCACTACCTGAGGGATATGTTTGGATGTAGGAAAGAGAGAAGGCGTGAGAGAGAAAAAGCGAGAGAGTAGCTGAGAGCGTGAACGCAAGGGAATGAATGAGAATCTCCTGTCAGCTAGCATATACTGTCTGTTCCCCATGTCTGGGTTTGAGAGATGGAGAGGGGGAGAGCGAGAAAGAGAGAGATGGATGGAGAGAGATAGCTGGAGAGAGAGCGAGAGGGGGATCTAGTCTGCTGTTCAGAGGAGCTCTGAAGGAGAGAGGAAAGGAAGCCACTGCAGCAGAGGCAGTTGCTAATGATGAAACAGCTGACCTCCCCATCCACCTCTCTAACTCCTCCACTAAGTTAGTCTGCCTGACTCACACCTGCAGTCTCTCTCTCTTTTCTCCCGCGCTTCCCTTGTCTCTCACTCTTACTCTCTGTTCATAATTTGCTCTCCAAACTCTCTCTTTCTCTTTCATTATCTCATTCTCTTGCCCGCTTAGTTTTAAATTCATATTAACCATTTGTTTTAGTGGCATGATTCCTTGGCATGACTCTGTGAGAGGCGAAAATTACCAGATCCCTCAAATTCTACCAACTGGTTAGATGCAGTTCTTGGACAAAACAACATATAAAATCATAAATAATAAATGCAGTAGCTCTCTCTCTCTCTCTTCCTCCCTCCCTCTGCCCCCTCTCTATCTCCCTCTACCCCTCCCCCCATCTCTCTCTCTGTCGAGGGAGAAAAGGAAGGAGGGATTATGCGGATAGAGGAGTGGGAGACAGGGAGTGGAATGGGGTTCATTACAGGTTCAATAATGCCTGCAAAGCGTATCAATCTAGGGCAGTGTTTCCTAAACTTGGTCTTCGGGACCCCAAGGGGTGCAGTTTTTGGTTACTCCCCTAGCAATAACACATCAATGCTTGATGATTAGTTGATTATTTAAATCAGCTGTGTAGTGCTAGGGCAAAAACCAATATGTGCACCCTATGGGGTGGGAAACTCTGCTCTAGGGCAAAGCAGGCAGGGTAATGGGGCGGCAGGGTATCCTAATGGCTAGAGCGTTGGGCTAGTGACCGAAAAGTTGCAAGTTCAAATCCCCAAAGTACAAATCTGTCGTTCTGCCCCTGAACAAGGCAGTTAACCCACTGTTCCTAGGCTGTCATTGATAATAATAATTTGTTCTTAACTGCCTTGTCTAGTTAAATAAAGGTCAAATAAAAAATAATGCATTGGTCTGCCATCAACTCCACTGGCTTCTCCATTTCCATACCTTCACGTTCTCGCTCACGCTCGCTCAATTTCTCTTGTCAATATTTGATGGAATGTGACTCTTTCCCCCTAAACCTCTAGCCATGAATTTCCTGATTGGATGAAACGAGAGCCACGCCTGTGTTGACCAATTACAGAGGATGTGTGGTGTCATGTGAGATGGAGTTGATCTGGATGTGCAGCCATGTTTGGAATAGCTCTGAACTGCAGGTGAGAGAGATTCTGTAAACATCTGCTACTAACCAAATTATTGTGTGTGTGTGTGTGCTTGCTTGTTTGTGTGTGGTGTGTTTGCTTGTTTGTGTGTGGTGTGTTTGCTTGCAAGTGAATGAAATGTCACATCATGTTGTAATGATGCTTTTCCTCTACTGAAATGGTCAGGGCAGATAATATAATTTTCTTTCCTTCCCATTACCAGTCCAATGTCATTTCCTACTGAGGCCACTGCTCAACAGACCAATAAGGACTTTTCATTCGTTCATCACAAAATCTTTGGGAAGTTATTTGGACCATTTCTTTCCAGTATACAAGTGTACATTTTCACTGTTATCTCAGAGAAAGGTAGCCTACGAGCGAGAAGCCATCTGCTTGAGTGCATGTTGTTTGTGTGGATGTTGTTTGTGTGGATAAACTTTACAGTGTACAGCTACTGTCAGGCAGGGTGTGTGTGTGTGTGTGTGTGTGTGTGTGTGTGTGTGTGTGTGTGTGTGTGTGTGTGTGTGTGTGTGTGTGTGTGTGTGTGTGTGTGTGTGTGTGTGTGTGTGTGTGTGTGTGGCGGTCTAGTGGAGAGTGGGAAATAATAACCTTGTGTGTGTCTACAGTGCACCGGCCACTAGCTGGTTGAGTGGAGTGGTGTGCAGCGGTCTACTGGAGGGTATGAAATAACAGGCCTTGTAATTGCATTGGGACAAGCCAGGATGGCTCCTCGAATGATGGGATACTTTTCTTAGGTTGAGCATGAGGAACATAGATAAGAGACCGAAAGAGGAGGGGGAAGAGGTGGAAGGAATGGAAAAGAATGGGGAAGAAATCCACACACACTGAAGTAAAGTTAGTTGTAGTTTTCCTCAGGAGGAGATGAACTCAACGTACGATGGCATGATGGTGGGTAGAAATAGAATCTTTGGGATCCCAAGGGAGAGATGGAACAGTAAGCACACACTTGGTCTTCCAATAATGTGGAGAGAGGAGGAGGAGAATACAGAGGAACGGAGAAAAGAAGAGAGAAAGAGAAGGGGGAAAAAACAGAGAAAGAGAGAGCGCCGACAGCAAGAGAACAGGAATCGATTTCTGAGGCTGAGCACAGAAACATTCCTTGTCTGTTGCATCGCTTACTGTTTGCCCAGTGTGGTTAGTCGTGCATATTGCCAGCAGACTCTGAGGAATTATACTATTAGATCATAGCTCCACGAGCCATTAGAGTTCCAACCCCTCGCTCTATGCCACCGCTCTGTAAGGATCAGTCTTCTGACAGACATACAGGGCTGTTTCCCAGACACAGATTAGATCTGCACTAAAAAAAACATGCTCAATGGAGAATCTCCATAGAAATAGTTTTTCAGTCCAGGAATAGGCTTCATCTGTGTCTGGGAAACCAGCCCTCAATCGTCAACCACAGCTCAATGTGGAGTAAAATGAGATATCACCTGTAACATTTTGCATAGCCAGGTAGTCTAATGAATCATTTAAAACAATGTCCCTACGCTTACAATTTCAGAGAGCCATTCACCAACTATAATGATCAATACCCTCACAGACTTCGCGAGTTGAGGACAGAGAATAGCTTTTAGTCCCACTGGTGACTCATCATAATGCTGGATAAATATGGCCTAGATGAGATGGAACTCTTATAGGATAACGTATCCAATTGTGATATAATGATATTGTTTTGAAGCTTCTCTTCCTCAGAATGGATGTGCTGCCTTGAGCCCTCGACACCACATATTCATCACTTATCCCTATTCCTTTGTGTTGTTTTTACTTTTCAGATTTCATTATGAAGGCACCGCTGGTTCTGCAATTGTATCCATCTGGAATCCAGGAGATGAAATTGAGCAGGTGTTTTATACTCCTATTGATTTAGCCTCTCCTCTCCCCTCTCCTCCACTCCTCTCCCTGTCCGCTCTCCTCTACCCTCTCCTCCGCTCCGCTCCCCTCCCCTCTCCCCACCCCTTTAACTTTCCCCTGTGATAAAACACATTGAACACATCTAGCCGCAAAACATTTACTCTGCATCTTCACGCCCAGTCTAATTCTGATTCTAGCAAATCATAACTAAAGGACAGAGGTATTCCCCTCACTCCCTCTCACGTCTTCCCATCTTATTTCCCCAAACGCAAATTTTCCGTGCTGAGACTTAATTGAATTTCAGAGCATGCTGAGTGTGTAAAGTAGTGGGGTCCTTAGCCACAGTTGCTAAGAACCCACTACTAAAACAGCCAGGCAGGCTGGCGGAAGGAGATGGAGCTAGAGGAGTGAGACAGCCAGTGGCGTGTAGGGATACCCCGCTGAGTGATCAGGGATATTATTAGAAGCTGGGTGTTCAATATTGTTATTGGTTTGTGTTCACACAGACATACACACAGGGACGGGGAAGAGTGGTCCTGGAGATGGAGAGGGGGCCGTTGAGTTGCATTCCACCAGGGGACTGTACACCGTTTGCATGCAACTGTGGTAAAAGGTTTAACTGGGCTGCTGGTTCATGCGTGTGTTCCTAACTTTATTCCGTGCTAGAGGAGAAGGAGAGTCCTACAGCACAGAAGGACAGCCAGGAAGCCTTACAGAACAGGGACAACTGCCAGTGTCAGTGCAATGTTCTGTCCTTAGGAGTGGCTTGAAATATTCATCCCATTCCCCCCACTCACGTTATTCTCAGGAACCACAGATTTCATTAAAGCCAAAGAAGACCCAAAAAGAGGGTTAAAAACTTCCCTGGTAAGAAAGCACATGGTGGAATGATGCAGCCCATCTTAGCCTACCTCTCTGGAGCCATCTGACAGGGATATGGAAATATCCTCTCTTTTCTTCATCTGTCCATCCTCTTCTCTCTCTCTCGCTCCATTTTTCACTTTTTCAAAACAAGGGAGTGTCGTGAAGCACCTGCCACGAGGAGGACGTTATGCAATGTTTCCTGCTCATGAGGAAGACCCGGTCTTTTCTCGGTCTGGTCACACACTGTGTGTGGGTGTGTGTCCTCTGTCCCTCTCTGAGGCCTTTGACAGGAAAACCGTAGGTTTGGTACTTTCAGTGACAATGGAGAGAGATGATGGAAAAGAAAACCTGTCTCATTCATATCTAATCGATGACACTTAAGGGGTGGTGGAAGGATTGGATAGTAATGTAGCCAGATTATGTAATATTGTCTGATATAGTGATATGATACTGTATGATATTGAGTGATGTAAAAAAATAGATATATATTTGATCTTCTTGCGAGTCTGTTTACCAAAATATTGAGGATAGAGAGTAAGAATGACAGTTAAATGATATGATGTAAGCTTTAATAAATAAAATACTTGACATTGATATTTGATCTTCTCACAATTCCATGTTTACAAAGAAGCCTTGAGGATAGAGAGGAAGTTTTGTCGAGTAGATATTAGCTGTGATACTCTATTATATACACTGAGTGTACAAAACATTAGGAACACCTGCTCTTTACATGACATCAGCTGTGTTCGAATACTCATACTAACCTCACTAACTGTACTATTTGTGACATAAATTGAGTATGTAGTATGCTTATTGGTCATAGTATGGATATAGTTAGTATGCCAAAAGTTCCCGGATGTTGTACTAAATACGGCAAATGACAAAGTATACAAGCAGTGGCCACTATTTCGCGGCTTTTAGGGCCCATAATGCAATTATTCAGAAAATGGGCGTGGCTTCACAACGTTTTCAGATATGAAGAAAATGGTGGAAAATATGCAGTGAAAAAAAGCGTAATGACATTGTGGCCAGCAGCACAGTTATAGTCACCAATGCTCTGGATAACATGAAAACAACTTAGCCAGCTCTGCTATGGCAAGTAAAATGGTCAGAGTGAGGTGTTCTCTCATTTGTGTCTGGAAATGGCTAGCAAGCTAACCAACGTTAGTCAGTTAGCTTGGGTGCTGGACTGTGAGTGATGCGCTCTCTGAGATCGAAACTGCGAACAGACAATCTGGCTACGCTCTGGATTTACGAACGCCCAGAGCGCACTCTGAACACAGTCTGGCAATCCAGATTGAATTTTGCGAACACACCCGAAATCGTAAAATGTCTAGCTAGTCATTTGTTATGCTAACAAGCTAGCAAGAGGTTGCATAGCAACAGCATCAACTTCCGGTAGACAGGCAAAGCACTAGTGCACTCAGCTGAAAGGATACCGTTCGTTTACAGTATACTAAAATGAATTAATATACTCATTAAGTATGTAGTATACAGTATGTTGGTATGGATATTAAAACACAGCTATAGACTGACCAGGTGAATCCAGATGAAAGCTATGAGACTTTGATGCCACTTCAATCAGTGTAGATGAAGGGGAGGAGACGGGTTAAAGAAGGATTTTTAAGCCTGGAGACATGGATTGTGTATGTGTGCCATTCAGAGGTTGAATGGGCAAGACAAAAGATGTAAGTGCTTTTTAACAGGGTATGGTAGTGGGTGCCAGGCGCACCGGTTTGTGTCAAGAACTGCAACGCTGCTGGGTTTTTCATGCTTAACAGTTTCCTGTGTGTATCAAGAATGGGCCACCACCCAAAGGACATCCAGCCAACTTGACACAACTGTGGGAAGCATTGGAGTCAATACGGGTCAGCATCCCTATGGAACGCTTTCGACACCATGCCCCGAAGAGTTGAGGTTGTTTTGAGGGCAAAAGGGGAAGGTGTTCCTAATGTTTGGTATACTCATTAAATATTATACTGTAACTCTATATACTGTTCAGTACACTGCAGTGCAGCGCCAATAACACACATAGCCACAACCAGTAGCACTTTGTCTTCAGGGAGAGTAACAGAAGTCCAACCAGTAGTACTTTGTCTTTAGGGAGAGTGACAGAAGTCCAACCAGTAGTACTTTGTCTTCAGGGAGAGTGACAGAAGTCCAACCAATAGTACTTTGTCTTCAGGGAGAGTGACAGAAGTCCAACCAGTAGTACTTTGTCTTTAGGGAGAGTGACAGAAGTCCAACCAGTAGTACTGTGTCTTCAGGGAGAGTGACAGATGTTAAAATTATCTTTGAGGTAAACATTTTTTAAATAATCAAGAAACTGTACAGTAGCACAATCATTTCTGTGTTTTTCCTTTTAAGTAAGGGAATTTATCAAGAGACTCAAAAGGCAATTGCCTCGATTAGGTTTACACTGGGAGAAAATGGAAGCTGTCAAGTCCACGACAAATTGCTTCATCTAGTGACTAATGATAGAAGATTGATAATCGAGCCATACATCAGCAGACTTCAATTCATCCGTCAGCTTTGCTCGCATGTTGCGTTGGGTCTTTTTATTGATAGAAATAGAATAAAACTGAGTAGGTGTGGATAATATATTTTATACAGCTTCACTCAGTTTGCTACTATTTCTATCCAATGCCATATGGGGATTGTAGTTCTTTGGGGTTATTTAGCATGTGATGGCAATTTTAAGGTTCACTCCACTGATTGTAGTTCCATTTAAGCGAGCATAACTCCAGTCTGAATTCCCAGAAACTGAATAACACACATTCCCTTTTTATGCACTTTTCTCTTTACCCTTACTCTGACCTTGAACTTAAGCAATTGAAAACGCATATGCCAACCAGCCATACGTTTGGGGTGGAGATCACAGGAATGGAGGTGTGGCATAGGGCGGCAGGGTAGCCTAGTGGTTAGAGCGTTGGACTAGTAGTTGCAAGTTCAAACCCCCGAGCTGACAAGGTGTGTCGTTCTGCCCCTGAACAGGCAGTTAACCCACTGTTCCTAGGCCGTCATTGAAAATAAGAATTTGTTCTTAACTGACTTGCCTGGTTAAATAAAGGAAAAATAAATAAAAAATAGGTGTTTCTCCAGATACACTGTGCACTTAATTCCCTCATGATTTCACTACCTTTATATGTGAAGGCTTGAGTGCCTGTTGGTTCCAAGTGGAAAAACATCTACTATTCCTGATTTAAATAACATCAATCTCCATGCACTATCTAATGTATAAATTGATAACAGCAAGGTAAATGAGTAATCCGTTTGAAGTGGATTGTAAATACAAATAGCAATTGTTTTGATTATTTTTCCTTATGATGGAGACAAATGTGAAACCAGCCATATGGAGGGAAAAATGAAAATCATACCAACATGACATGTATTTTGGCCACTGTTCCTCAGTGGCCCACTCACACATGCACAGTCGGGAAGAAGGCGCAACCTCTTTATCAGGTGGAGTGAAAGGAAGGCTCGGACTCCAGCCACCCAATCCATAGGCTGTTCTTGCACGGCAAGCGGTACCAGTGCAACAAGTCTGACACCAACAGCCTCCTGAACAACTTCTATCCTCAATCCATAAGACCGCTAAATAGCTAACACAATTGCAGACTGAGTTTACCCTTGTACCCTTGTATTTTATTTGAATCTCTATGCACAAACTATTGGCCTATGTAGCACCGAACGTACCGAGCTGATTTATGCGCTCTAGAATGTTTTAATTAAATGCCCGAGCCTTTCACAGTTTTTTTTATCATGTTAAATATTAGCCACTATGGATAGCCACCATCAATAATTCCCACATACATTTATAACTGTCACTTTAGTGTTAGTTTCTTTCAATTTGTAGCCTACATTTTGCATCGATCCATTCCATTTACCTTTCTTTCCTTTGTGACGTCCGTATAGTTGTTCCTGAGGATCATATTAGGCTGTTGTGCAATAATTTGGGACATGTAGCCTATTTGAATCATTATCTATATCAGGTTTCAGGTAAGACCCAAATGCAGACTGTGTTGAAGTAACAATGCTTATTACAGCAACAGGAGCAGGCAAATGACAGGTCAAGGCAGGCAGGGGTCGATAATCCAGAGTAGTGGGACAAAGGTACAGGATGGCAGACAGGGTCAGGTCAGGCAGAGGTCGGTAATCCAGAGTAGGGGCAAAGGTATAGGACGGCAGGCTCAGAGTCAGGGGAAGGCAGAGCGGTCAGGCAGGCGGGCTCAGAGTCAGGGGAAGGCAGAGCGGTCAGGCAGGCGGGCTCAGAGTCAGGGGAAGGCAGAGCGGTCAGGCAGGCGGGCTCAGAGTCAGGACAGGTAAGGGTCAAAACCAGGAGGGCAAGAAACAGAGACTAGGGAAAAGCAGGAGCTGAGACAAAATGCAGGTTGACTTGACAAACAAGACAAACAGGCAACAGACAAACAGAGGACACAGGTATAAGTACCCAGGGGATAATGGGGAAGATGGGCAACACCTGGGGGGAGGGGGGGTGGAGACAAGCACAAGGACAAGTAAAACAGATCAGGGTGTGACAATGAAACTCAGACCACACTTAGCATTTTAAACCTGGAGCCTGGCGTGCGGTTCACGATTACTGGACCGTTGTAATTACAGTTCCATGATTAGTGGGGATTAGAGTAAACTATTGTTCAAGAATACCTTCCAATATTTCATGGATTGAACAATAAATGCCATATTATGGCAACTTTCAACATGAATCAAACCACTGTATTTTTTATTTATCAATATATTTCATGTGTAAAGGCTCTCCAAATAATTTTTTTATGATTCATAAATACTTTCCTAAGTCTAAATTATCTACAAGATCACATTTTTTCTACTTACCAATTGGTGCTGAAACAGAGACGAAAATGCATATATTTATATGGCTTTTTTCATTGATCCTTAATATTCTGAACCCATTCTGGCATATTCTAGTGAATCTGTTGACTAAATTCTAATTAAAGGTACACTGTATTTAAACAGATGGCTTAACATAAATGTACTGAAAACGCTATTGCATGAAAACTCCACGAGTAAATCTATTGGCCAGCAAGTGGGAGGGTTTTTAGCGGTGTGCAAGGGAGCCACACCTACAGAGCACGTTATGCACCTGCATAAGGTAAGTCTGAATACCAACTAATGAGAAGAACATAGGAGAGCACAAAAAAGGTGTACATTTCCTAAGTCTGAATCAGCCCCTTAATGATGTCAGGTGAGTTAGTCATACTCCATTGCTTCAGATGAATCAGATCTACTCAGCCAATCACCAGGATGTAAACAGTTACCAGATGTAGCTCTAACATTGAGGGCCCGATTCATTTCGTAGCGCGGAAGATCTGCGTTATAGCGCAGTTGACATTTAAAGGTAATTTTCCGATTGAGTCGATGTATGCAATATTTATTGTGAACGCAGTCTCCACAAAAGCGGTAACATTAACTTTCAATGTCAATTGCGCTGTGATACAGATTTTCCATGCTACAGATTGAAAAGTACCTGCACCACTCCAGGACCAGGGTTTCCTACCTTTGCAATAAAAGCAATATCCACGTCTTGGAATTTTATCCTTATATGAATAGCAAAATGTTACAAAATGAAGTTTTTCAGGGAACAGAACCCAAAACTTGAAAATAAGGCAATTTTTGAAGGAACAGAATCAGAACCAGGAATGAAAGAGATCTATACTGTTTTGGAACAGAACCGTTATTTTAAAAGTATGGGAAAAGGTTGTTCTTTTACGTTCCAGTCATTTTTTTTTGTCCCACAAAGGAAGCAACAAGGCTCTCACTCAAGGCTCTCACGTATTCCAGTGTTTGCCTGCCAGCCTGATTCAAAAATTATGGAGTTATATTTAAATAGAGAAGAATGGATTTACTTTTTCAATGGATACTATAGGTGTCAAGTATCACATTAGATTTATTAACTACAAAAAGGTAAGACGTGTTTTTCATTCTGGTGCCGCTCCGCACACAAGTTTGTTAGCTAGCTAGCAAGCTCTGGTCCAACATTAAGCCAACTGTCTGAAGTTCAAAGACATTCAAAGTTATTCAGTAGAAGCCGCTCATCCGTAGTTATAATTTTCTCGACCTAATTCAGATAATGCATGTCATAACAAGATAATAATTATATAAGCCAATACTTTTTTGGTGTTAGAACCAGTTCAGAACTTTACTTTGCAGGACAGAACAGTGGAACGGAACAGGAAAAATAGTGCTTCTGTTCAGAACGGAACTATTGGAAAATCATTTCGGTTCCAACCCCTCGTTTGAACTCTTCTTTCTGGAAGCTGTTTTTCCCATTAAACACTAGATTTAATGGTAATTACAGATAATGTTTACATTTCCTATTTTATTAATTTCCCACCATTTTGTAAGTCAATACAAAAACCCAGACAGTTCCAGGAAACTCAGAAGCTTCTTTATCCAATAAATGTGTCTTTGGCTGCATCCGGTGGTCGGCTGTGTCATTACACCCCCTTATGTCAGGTCTCTGCCGTGTCCTGTCAAAGGGGTGGTTGGAGGTCCTTAGAAAACCATTTCTACAGATCAACTTGCTGACGACCATAGAGAATGACAGAGGCCTATAGTGGCCAAAAGGCAATTTTAACAGCATGGGCAGTGCCATTGAGGGCATCCACTGTGCTTCTGCCATTTTAAAGTAATCAAAGTAGTCAACTGGGTGGGGATTCCTATAGGTTGTAACCTCAATGGCGCTGCCCATGCTGTCACAGGTGTTATAAAGGCACAGATATAAAGATGAGTCCTCTCTCTCTATGTTTCGTGACAGCCATGGCTGAGGACTCTCCAGATTCCTCTCGATCAGGCAGATTTAAAAACAGAACTTCCATAGCTGTACGATGAATGCGGACCCTTAAGCCTAAACTAAGTAAATAAGACAATTTGTGTGGATGTCAAACTTTGTTTTACATAGGAGGCTGACACATGGCATACACTTGTAACAACAATATTTTGGGCATATGTTCCTGACACTGTAACTATATATGGACGTGTTATAAAGTATGAAAAGGCTCATTCATTCACGTCATTCATTCACGATGATGTAATCATATTATGGTTTATTCTACTTTTGTATTAGATCATATGTATTAGATCATATGTATTAGATCATATGTATTAGATCATATGTACTATATCATATGTATTAGATCATATGTACTAGATCATATGTATTAGATCATATGTATTAGATCATATGTATTAGATCATATGTACTAGATCATATGTATTAGATCATATGTATTAGGTCATATGTACTAGATCATATGTATTAGATCATATGTATTAGATCATATGTATTAGATCATATGTACTAGATCATATGTATTAGATCATATGTATTAGATCATATGTATTAGATCATATGTACTAGATCATATGTATTAGATCATATGTATTAGATCATATGTACTAGATCATATGTATTAGATCATATGTACTAGATCATATTTACTAGATCATATGTACTAGATCATATGTATTAGATCATATGTATTAGATCATATTTACTAGATCATATGTATTAGATCATATGCACTAGATCATATGTATTAGATCATATGTATTAGATCATATTTACTAGATCATATGTATTAGATCATATGTATTAGATCATATGTATTAGATCATATGTACTAGATCATATGTATTAGATCATATGTATTAGATCATATGTACTAGATCATATGTACTAGATCAAGACGTACGTGTAAATAATTCCTGGTGAAAGCCAAAGGCCATAACTTTCTAGGGTTTGTGAATAGACTTTGTGTGCGTGTATTGTACAAACAGGAGGACTAATAGCTGTATATACTGTGACTCAGTAAGGTTTCGTACCCAAATGGCACCTTATTCCCTATGTAGTACACTACTTTTGATGGGCTCTGGTCATATAGGAACACAATCTGGGAATGCTATAGCTACAATTACTGTTATCTCCCTTCGCCTTTTGAGATTCATGAATCAAAAGATAAACCAAACTATTGTAACAGCTTTATACCGGTCACTCAAATCTTGGGAGAAGGAGTTTAGAGCGAAATAAGGGTTAGTTCTGGTTTGGAAATAAGGGTTAGGTTCTGATTTGGAAATAAGGGTTAGGTTCTGATTTGGAAATAAGGGTTCGTTTCTTGTTTGGAAATAAGGGTTAGGTCCTGACTTGGGTTGGAAAGTAGTGTCTGTTCAAGCTGTTGATGTGCCAGCGGAATTTATGGCTGTCCTAACAATGAATATACAAGCCTGTCATGTTCTTAGGATCCAAAAATGCTACCACAAAGCATACACAGAAAACATTTATTTCACACAAATTACTCAATAATGGGTAGACTAACAAATAAACAATCAATCAATAAAGAGATTAGATTTAATCAATGACTTCCCATTCAACCCCAACCCAGTGAACTTAGCCAATATGGCTGTGTTTAGACAGTCAGACACAATTATGGTATTTTTCCCACTAATTGGTATTTTGATCAAGCACATCAGATCTTTTCACAGCAGAGCTTTTTCAGAGCTGATCTGATTGGCCAAAAGACCAATTAGTGAAACAAATATCAGAATTGGGCTGCCTGTCTAAATGTAGCCTATGATGTCCAATACATTAGTTTCACTCACGCTTTATCCCTCAAAACGCCATGGCAGTTCATTAGAGCAAATCAACAGCAGGTGTTGCGGTCACATGATATACTAATCAGCCAATAGGGGGTGGATACTAACCTAATACCATGGGCCTGTTCTAATACTTTTAACATGTATCCTTCCTTTCTTTGTCTGTCTTTCTATCGTCCTTCCTTTCTTCCTTAATTAAAGAAATCACAGATTTTGGCCAGGTCTCTCTTGTAAAATCTCAATGAGACTGACCTGGTAAAATATAGGATCAATACAAAAAATCGGATAAATTGATCGGGTATACTAAACTCGTGGCATTACATGCCTTTCTGTCACATCAGACAAACTCAGCAAAAAAAGAAACGTCCCTTTTTCAGGACCCTGTCTTTCAAAGATAATTCTTAAAAATCCAAAGGACTTCACAGATCTTCATTGTAAAGGCTTTAAACACTGTTTCCCATGCTTGTTCAATGAACCATAAACAATTAATGAACATGCACCTGTGGAACGGTCATTAAGACACTAACAGCTTACAGATGGAAGGCAATTAAGGTCACAGTTATGAAAACTTAGGACACTAAAGAGGCCTTTCTACTGTCTCTGAAAACCACCATAAGAAAGATGCCCAGGGTGCCTGCTCATCTGCGAGAATGTGCCTTAGGCATGCTGCAAGGAGGCATGATGATTGCAGATACTGTACGGCCAGGGCAACAAATTGCAATGTTCGTACTGTGAGACGCCTAAGACAGTGCTACAGGGAGACAGGAAGGACAGCTGATCATCCTCTACAGACCACGTGTAACAACACTTGCGCAGGATCGGTACATCCGAACATCACACCTGCGGGACAGGTACACGATGGCAACAACAACTGCCCAAGTTACACCAGGAATGCACAATCCCTCCATCAGTGCTCAGACTGCCCACAATAGGCTGAGAGAGGACTGAGGGCTTGTAGGCCTGTTGTAAGGCAGGTCCTCACCAGACATCACCGGCAACAACGTCGCCTATGGGCACAAAGCCCCCGTCGCTGGACCAGACAGAACTGGCAAAAAGTGCTCTTCACTGACAAGTCGCGGTTTTGTCTCACCAGGGATGATGGTCAGATTCGCGTTTATCGTCAAAGGAATGAGTGTTACACCATGGCCTGTACTCTGGAGCGGGATCGATTTGGAGGTGGAGGGTCCGTCATGTTCTGGGGCAGTACGTTACAGCATCATCGGACTGAGCATGTTGTCATTGCATACAACCTCAACGCTGTGCGTTACAGGGAAGACATCCTCCTCCCTCATGTGGTACCCTTCCTGCAGGCTCATCCTGACATGACCCTCCAGCATGACAATGTCACCAGCCATACTGCTCGTTCTGTGTGTGATTTCCTGCAAGACAGGAATGTCAGTGTTCTGCCATGGCCAGCGAAGAGCCTGGATCCCAATCCCATTGAGCACGTCTGGGACCTGTTGGATAAGCGGGGGGGGGCCTAGGGCCATTCCCCCCAGAAATGTCTGGGAACTTGCAGGTGCCTTGGTGGAACAGTGGGGTAATATCTCACAGCAAGAACTGGCAGATCTGGTGCAGTCCATGAGGAGGAGATGCACTGCAGTACTTAATGCAGCTGGTGGCCACACCTGATACTGACTGTTACTTTTGATTTTGACCCTCCCTTTGTTTTTGACCCCCCCAGGAACACATTATTACATTTATGTTAGTCACATGTCTGTGGAACTTGTTCAGTTTATGTCTCAGTTGTTGAATCTTGTCATGTTCATACAAATATTTACACATTTGCTGAAAATAAACGCAGCTGACAGTGAGAGGACATTTATTTTTTTTGCTGAGTTTATATAACCCTCAAACTAAATTCTGGACATCGATGCCAATTCCACTGCGTTTTCTCATTGTTGCTCTCTAATCAGGGAGTGATTTAGACCTGGAACACCAGGTGGATGCAATTCATTATCAGGTAGAACAGAAAACCAGCAGGCTCCGGACCTCGTGGGGTCAGAGTTGAGTACCCCTTACTATATAACATTGAGAACTACAAACCAGGAAAAATGTTCCCTACAGATCAAAACATTTTCAGGATACTGTGTTGCCAACTGGTACTGGTAATATAAACAGCAGTCCCCAAATAACAAAGGTAATATCAGTTTCATGTGGATAACAATACAAGTGTGAGATATGGAACTGATCCCATCAAAACATCCATTCAGTTTGCCGATAACGCAAAGTAATTTCCTCTCTCGCCAGTTGTGTGCTGCTTTTGTGTCATCCAGAATCAATTTGAGGTAGTTGGAGTTGAATACATGGCATTTCTAGGCCAGCCTTTTGGGCCAGACAGCTCCCCTCAGACACTTGCCTGGAGTTCTAGCCATATAAGAAAAATCACATTAGTACGCAAACACAGCCGAACTCTGGACAGATCGACTGAAGAGTTATGCTTCATCTCTGTACTTCACCTTATCTCATCCTCAAAAGATGATGTGTGATTGAATCCCTGTGGTATGATATCAACTAAAGCAATCCAGTCACTACTAATGGACTCTGTGCAGTGAGCCTCTCTGAATCCTAAGTGCCACAAATAGGATTCTCTCCAACCCGTATTCATCAGTAATTGGAACAAAGTTAACTTGCCATCCGCACAAGGATAGCCACACTGAGACACACAGTGGGCAGAATCATGGATGAAGAGACAAAGTCAAACAGGTCGAACAAAAACAATTCCCAGAGCTATAAGGTGTCGTGTGTGTGTGTGTGGGGAGGGGGGGGGGGCTCATTTATTGCAGTCATCTATCAGCATCTATGTTGGAATTGATGTTTAAGGTTTTACCCTTTTCCTGTTGTAACAGACACACACACACAGAGAGAGAGAGAGAGAGAGAGAGAGAGAGAGAGAGAGAGAGAGAGAGAGAGAGAGAGAGAGAGAGAGAGAGAGAGAGAGAGAGAGAGAGAGAGAGAGAGAGAGAGAGAGAGAGAGAGAGAGAGAGAGAGAGAGAGAGAGAGAGAGAGAGAGAGAGAGAGAGAGAGAGAGAGAGAGAGAGAGAGAGAGAGAGAGAGATGAAAAGCAGAGATAATTGAAAAGGAATCAAATGACAAATGTAATCCGGTCGAATACGACAGATTGCCCTGATCAATACAGGCTGTATGACTGAATAGTAGCGTCGCAAATGGCACCCTATTCCCAGTCGGGCTCTAGTCAAAGGTAGTGCACTATATAGGAAGTAGGATGCCATTTGGGACGCAGACAAGATCTTTTATTTTGACATCAGTATGTTTAATTTACACAGGCTGTTTTTACTTTCACACTTATTTAATGTAGATAATCAAAACACAAGCAATACAATCTCAATGTAGTTGATGTCATTTCATTCCTATCCCGAAAGCAACAAACAGGGTAATGAGAATATAACAGGGGTTTATGCCAATCTTGTACATATGAATGTATCAAATTGGATTTTATATTGCATCAAGCTCTGTTGTAGAATCAGACGACCAGACACAAACAGCAACACAAAGCCTTACGGTGTTGGTTGGCATGCCAACCCACTGGGCCCAGTGGTGATTGGGCAGTAGCGTGTCCTCGAGGTGGTCGTGGCGATCTGCAAATGATAGAGAATGGATTTAATAAAGCACATCATAATTAGATATACAGAGATACGCACGCTCACGCACAAGCACAGGCATGGACGTAGGCACACACACACACACACACTAAATGTTCCGTAGAAGGAACACAGAACAGAGATTACATTTTGAAAAGAAAACAACAATAGCAGCGCCCCTCTGTGTGTACATTGCACTAGATGCCAAAACACTGATTACTAATTGTGTTTTGACGACACAGCTGCTGCTAACAGGGGAATAAATATGATTAGGAAGAGAAAAGCATTTAGCTCAAATCACTCCCTAATAAAGACATTAAAGGGTTAATCCGAATCAAACTCAATTTAGTGTGAAGCCGCTGTAGAGTTTCGGCACTGTGGCCAAAGCCTGGGGAGGCATCCAAATGGGCACCCTATTGCCTACATAGTGCACTACGTTTGACCAGGGCTCTGGTTATAATGGGTTTGGTGCTTTCACAGGCTGCGTCCAAAATTGCACCCTATTCGAATTACCCTCGTTTACCAGAATGCTTTTGACTGATATAATTGAATTAGTTTCGAGCACTAATGCAGGCCTGCTTCGCTGAGTTGGAATAGGGAACGAAGAATAAGGGTTGATGAGATTATCGTTGGGAGAACGAGGGGATTATTAAAATATTATTATACAGAGTAAGATGAAATGCTGCTAATAAATAAACCGTTAAACCCCTTTTGTTCATTCTGATGAGTTTAATAAGGAGATGCATTAGGAAACACAGTATGCAGTGTGTCTACAAGTCTAATCCTTCAGATGTTGGTGACGTGTATGATGATGATGGAATTCATCGAAACGTGTTGGTTTTAATAATAAAATGTTCATTTTTGAAGCACGACTTCCATTGTGCTACCGAGAGTTGAATGTCTTGTCCACTTTAGACTGCTCAGACAGTCTGTTCATGCACCTTCCGGTTTGAAAGCGAGGTAGCAGCAGCGTTTTCTTTGATCTTAAAATACCAACAGCGAATCTTGTAGAGCTTTACTTTACAGTTTACAGAGCTATAGAGCTGTTACTATAGCTGTAACACGTATACATTATGAAGCCTATGCATAGACTGAGATATGGATTTTAAGATGTAGCCTATGCATTGCCTTAGCAATAGCTTTAAGATGTAGCCTAGGCATTGCCTTAGCAATAGCTTTAAGATGTAGCCTAGGCATTGCCTTAGCAATAGCTTTAACAGTTAACCTATGCATTGCCTTAGCCATAGGTTTAACAGGTAACCTATGCATTATTGCCTTAGCCATAGGTTTAACAGGTAACCTATGCATTGCCTTAGCCATAGGTTTAACAGGTAACCTATGCATTGCCTTAGCAATAGGTTTAACAGGTAACCTATGCATTGCCTTAGCCATAGGTTTAACAGGTAACCTATGCATTATTGCCTTAGCCATAGGTTTAACAGGTAACCTATGCATTGCCTTAGCCATAGGTTTAACAGGTAACCTATGCATTGCCTTAGCCATAGGTTTAACAGGTAACCTATGCATTATTGCCTTAGCCATAGGTTTAACAGGTAACCTATGCATTGCCTTAGCCATAGGTTTAACAGGTAACCTATGCATTGCCTTAGCCATAGGTTTAACAGATAACCTATGCATTGCCTTAGCCATAGGTTTAACAGGTAACTTATGCATTGCCTTAGCCATAGGTTTAACAGGTAACCTATGCATTGCCTTAGCCATAGGTTTAAGAGGTAACCTATGCATTGCCTTAGCCATAGCTTTAACAGGTAACCTATGCATTGCCTTAGCCATAGCTTTAACAGGTAACCTATGCATTGCCTTAGCCATAGGTTTAACAGGTAACCTATACATTGCCTTAGCCATAGGTTTAACAGGTAACCTATGCATTATTGCCTTAGCCATAGGTTTAACAGGTAACCTATGCATTATTGCCTTAGCCATAGGTTTAACAGGTAACCTATGCATTATTGCCTTAGCCATAGGTTTAACAGGTAACCTATACATTGCCTTAGCCATAGGTTTAACATGTAACCTATGCATTGCCTTAGCCATAGGTTTAACAGGTAACCTATACATTGCCTTAGCCATAGGTTTAACAGGTAACCTATGCATTATTGCCTTAGCCATAGGTTTAACAGGTAACCTATGCATTATTGCCTTAGCCATAGGTTTAACAGGTAACCTATGCATTGCCTTAGCCATAGGTTTAACAGATAACCTATGCATTGCCTTAGCCATAGGTTTAACAGGTAACCTATGCATTGCCTTAGCCATAGGTTTAACAGGTAACCTATGCATTATTGCCTTAGCCATAGGTTTAACAGGTAACCTATGCATTATTGCCTTAGCCATAGGTTTAACAGGTAACCTATGCATTGCCTTAGCCATAGGTTTAACAGGTAACCTATGCATTGCCTTAGCCATTGGTTTAACAGGTAACCTATGCATTGCCTTAGCCATAGGTTTAACAGGGCCATTCCATGCTTTCATTTTACGCTGATTGCTTTGAAGGGAAATACACGTGTGTCATCATTACATGTTATTAGGCCGTCATGATGGAATCATCCTGTGTCTTTGACCCCCGACCTCCAAGACATGAATCCCAGGGCCTCCATCTACTAACCAATCACCTTCCTAACCAATGACCATTATTGCCGCCAATAACACTTCCTGTTCCTATGATTACACTTCCTCCTTGTATAATTACAGCCGCTCCGTCCGGCTCTGAAGGTAAAAGGACTGTCTAACGCAGGTCATAACCATAAATACACACCTGGACCAGCTGTGGCTGGACGTCAACGGGGTAATTTACTCCACATCAAAATGAATTGGTTTCCATGACGTCGGATTGGATTCTAACTCATGCCTAACATTACAGCTGTGTATAACTCATGTCTGGTCCGAGTAAATTACCCAGGTCTGGAGTTGGTTGTTTTCCCACAGCATCAACCAATGAAGTAATGGGAGAGAAGAGTTAAAATGCTGTCTGAGGTTGACTTTGTGGAATGGAGAGATGTAAATATTAAGGAATTGCTACTATACATTGACATCCATTTATTATTTGCTAAAGGGACAATCTGCACTTGCTACATCTATTTCTGGACTCATAAATGTATGATATCTACCCATGAAACTGTCATACCCCATCAGCACCCACAATATAAGCTTGTTTTACTCCAATGTTTGTAAACCAAGTAAATGTAAACAAACACTATAAAAACATAGTTCAAATTATAATTTCAGGTCAGTCCTTCCATCCATAGCTCTGTCTTTCAATTTGAGAGTGGTTTAATTTTTCAAGAACCCATCCCTCAGCTTTTTACAGAAACAGGGGCGGGGAGCAGACTTTGTTGTTGTTTCAGCTGCTGATTGACGCTTTAATGAAGATCTCATTGTCTTATCTCTGGGTCCAATGTAGTTCACCCTTATGTTACACTGTCATGCAAACATTCGTTTTGAAGATCATTCAGTAGCCTTTTCTGCATAATCAATTTCCTTTTGAAGAGCAAACCAACTGACTGACTAATGTTCTTTGTGCACCATCTGTGAGAAAAACAACTAACCCCAGAGCTATCTGATTACCAGACAGAGAGAGAGCAGAGTTCCTACCACCAGTAAATATCCTACAACTCCCATGATGCATCATTAATCGGAACCGTTCAACAACTGTTTTACCCAGTGTGGTCAGTAGTAACGCTGCTGTGTCATCCTGCATGCGTAGTAACGCTGCTTTGTCATGCTGCGCACGCACGCACGCATGCACACGCACACGCACACACACAGGGCTACAGTATGTCTGCAGATACCACCCCCCTCCAACCACCATATCTAGCAGACGCAGACACAAAAACACAAACAATGGTGCTGTCAGTGCCAGCAGCGCAAAGCTAGTGAGTGCTAGGAGGTGTTTTGACACCATGTCCTGTCTGGGACGGAGAGAGCACAGTCGTCATCCATTATCCCTACCCAGAGCATCACTGAGGGCCCTGGCCTGCTATCTGAGAGACAGGCCGACCGCACAGGAAACCAGATAAGATCCCATCGCCATCGGGACCGAAGGGAAAGGTGGACAGATGCAGGCGGCAACACGGATGGGCACATTCTCCGATGGGTTACGCACCCCCACTTGCTAGAACGCAACAAAGTTATTTTGAACTAGGTGACAAACCACATAAATTATTAGCAAGACAGCTAAGGCATGTACAGTCATCTAGAGCTATTCACAACATAAAAGACAAGGGTAAAACAGATCCGCAGGATATTAATAAATGCTTTGCGCAGTTTTACTATATCAATCAAAATGCGATGCTACTGATCCACAAACTATGGAACGCTTTCTCGCTCAATGTGAACTTCCTAAACTAGACAGGGGGCCAGCTGCTGCACTCGATGCAGGGATAACTTCAGAGGAAATTAACACAGCGATAGCACAATTTCCAAACAGCAAGGCCCCTGGGCCCGATGGATATGTAATAGAATTCTATAAGAAGTACTGCGCCAGTCTATCTCCACTTATGTTGCGAATGTTTAAACAATCCAAAGAAAACGCCAAACTCCCGCAAACACTGTATGAGGCTACAATAGCACTGATCTTGAAAAAATATAGAGATTCCATGGAGATGTCGTCTTATCGCCCCGTGTCGTTACTCCCCATAGAAAACAAGGTGTTGACAAAGATATTGGCAAACCGATTGAAAACATATATTTCTGACATCATACACCCTGACCAGACAGGTTTTATCCCGGGCCGACATATATACTACAATTTGAGACGCTTTTTCAACAATCGGAAATCGGTATTTTTGGAGACCGATTTTTTTTTTTTACACCTTTATTTAACTAGGAAAGTCAGTTAAGAACACATTCTTCTTTTCAATGACGGCTTAGGAACGGTGGGATAACTGCCTTGTTCAGGGGCAGAACAGATATTTACCAGCTCGGGGATTCAATCTTGCAACCTTTCGGTTACTAGTCCAACGCTCTAACCACCTGCCTCTCATTGCACTCCACGAGGAGACTGCCTGTTACGTGAATACAGTAAGAAGCCACGGTAAGTTGCTAGCTAGCATTAAACTTATTTTATAAAAAACAATCAATCAATCATAAATCACTAGTTAACTACACATGGTTGATGATATTACTAGTTTATATAGCATGTCCTGCGTTGCATATTATCGATGCGGTGCGCATTCGCGAAAAAGGACTGTCGTTGCTCCAACGTGTACCCAACCATAAACATCAATGCCTTTCTTAAAATCAATACACGGAAGTATATATTTTTAAACCTGCATTTAGCTAAAAGAAATCCAGGTTAGCAGGCAATATTAACCAGGTGAAATTGTGTCACTTCTCTTGCGTTCATTGCACGCAGAGTCAGGGTATATGCGATAATAATAAACGTTTTGTTTTCGAAATGATAGTTTCCGGCTTCGACCATATTAATGACGAAAGGCTTGTATTTCTGTGTGTTATTATGTTATAATTCAGTCTATGATTTGATATATGATAGAGCAGTCTGACTGAGCGATGGTAGGCAGCAGCAGGCTCGTAAGCATTCATTCAAACAGCACTTTCGTGTGTTTTGCCAGCAGCTCTTCACAATGCTTCAAGCATTGAGCTGTTTCTGACTTCAAGCCTATCAACTCCCGAGATTAGGCTGGTGTAACCGATGTGAAATGGCTAGCTAGTTAGCCGGGTGTGCGCTAATAGCATTTCAAACATCACTCGCTCTGAGACTTGGATTAGTTGTTCCCCTTGCTCTGCATGGGTAACGCTGCTTAGAGGGTGGCTATTGTCGATGTGTTCCTGGTTCGAGCCCAGGTAGGAACGAGGAGAGGGACGGAAGCTATACTGTTACACTGGCAATACTAAAGTGCCTATAAGAACATCCAATAGTATAGGAACATCCAAGGTATATGGAATACAAATGGTATAGAGAGAAATAGTGCTATAAATACTATATTAACTACAACCTAAAACCTCTTACCTTGGAATATTGAAGTCTCATGTTAAAAGGAACCACCAGCTTTCATATGTTCTCATGTTCTGAGCAAGGAACTTAAACGTTTACATGGCACATGTTGCACTTTTACTTTCTTCTCCAACTTTGTTTTTGCATTATTTAAACCAAATTGAACATATGTCATTATTTATTTGAGGCTAAATTGATTTTTATTGATGTATTATATTAAGTTAAAATAAGTGTTCATTCAGTATTGTTGTAATTGTCATTATTACAAATACATTTATTTTTATATTTTCAAATCGTCCGATTAATCAGTATCGGCTTTTTTTGGTCCTCCGATAATCGGTATCGCCGTTGAAAATTTCTGCAATCTACCCCGTTTAGAACAGTGAGGGACAAGTTCACAAGCCTCGGCATTGTCGTGACAAGAGACCTTGATCAGCTATTGAAAGTGAATTGGAACATGAAAATTGATCAGCTTAAACAAAATATAGATTTTTGGAAAATTCGGCCTATTTCCTTGGTTGGTCGTATAAACTCTATTAAAATGGTTGTCCTACCCAGGTTTCTTTACCTCTTCCAATGTCTACCCAATTTCATACCACAAAGCTATTTTAAGAAACTGGATTCAATAGAAACTTCATTTTTATGGGATAACAAGGCAGCCAGAATTTCAAAGAAGCATTTATGCAAGTATAAGATAGAGGGCCTTCCTCACTTCAAACTGTATTATTGGGCTGCTAATCTGAACATTGTGTCTTTCTGGAGGGAAAGTCTACCTGGGATGCGACAGAATGATATGCCTTCATGGCTTTTGATTGAGCAGGCCTCCTGTCAACGTTCCTCACTCCCTGCAATAGTCCATCATATGTGAAAAAAGCCACTTATGACTCTAACCCAGTCATTTGTCATACTCTTAGGATCTGGAAACAGATTAGATATTTTCTTAACATACCCACTGTTTACATAGACAGCCCAATTTGCCTGAATCATGCTTTCCACCCTGCATTGGATGATGTGGTGTTTTCACAGTGGAGGGAGAAGGGGCTCACAACAATTGGTTAGCTTCATTTCAACAATTACAGGGAAAGTTCAACATGCCAACAACACATTTTTTCAGATACCTCCAAATCAGGAATTTCTTAAGGACACATATCAAACAGTATGGCATGAAGCCAAATAGTCCTACATTAGATAGCTTGATCCTTGTCAAACCCCATTCAAAAGGGTCGGTCTCTAGACTGTATGGTGTGCTACAGGCCCACATAGAGGTATCTACAGACACTGTTAAAAGGGCTTGGGAACAAGAACTTGGTTCAGAAATCTCAGATGAGGACTGGGTAGAAGCTCTCAGGAATATAAACCACAGTTCAGTGAATGCCAGACACAACCTTGTACAGTTTAAGGTGATATACAGGTTACATTACTCAAAAAATAAAACTGTATAAAATATTCCCAGTACAGTATAAAAGAGGCCTGATTTGGGTTTGTTTTTAAATTATAGACGCATAGAAAACCTTGAGACTGAGGCATCGCAACGCAGGAGAATGAAGAAAAGCTATCTAAGATTAAAGCTATCTAAGATTTAGCACTCCTCAGAGTTAGTCCGAAGATAGTAAATATTGTATTATCTTCCAATAGAAGCTAAGATATTGAAAATCTGTCGACTGTTGCCCCAAGCAAAAGCCCTTCTGGTAGTTGCTCATTATTATTGTCCATAAGTATGATTCTCTGGCAGCAAATCATTATAAATGTATTAAGGTAGAATCCATTACAACTCACTAAGACGGTGTGTACTGTACTGTCTGAGTCACGTTTCTAGTCTAGTTGATGCAGTTAGACATAGTTTGAAGTGAGACATATTCACAACAGTACTACTGTCTTGTGTCACATGGCGTGACTTTCCTCTGCACTGTCGGGGATTATAGCTTCATGCAAGACTGACACCACCTGTCGGAAGACAACGCTACACTATAAAATAATGCTACCACGGTAACACACCTTTTGGATGAGCACATTATTGATCCATATGAGGATGATGTATGCTGCTGTACACGGTATGGAGTTTCCAAGGAAACCAGCAAGCTGAAGTGCTGTAAGGGGAACAGTCTTGAAGACATACTGTACAGTATGTAGCCTACAGCAACAGGTCTTGGTGCAGCACCTCCAGTGCACTTCTAGACAGTAAAGGCCGGGAGCTGGGAAGAGGTTTTCTACAGTGAGTCTCAATGTGGGGTCCAGAAGTCCTCACAAGGATAGTAAGAGAAGGTAGATTTGGCCAAGTGGGGACATTTTGCCGGTCCCTACATTTCAATGTGTGCTCGTGAGTCTCTATGTATGAGTGTTCCTGTATGATGTGCATGAGTTTGTTTGTGTTGTGATTGGTGTGGCTCGGCGACATGACAGGAATATGAATGCTGTGCTTTTGTGTGTTTAATTTCCCTTGGAAACATTTAGGAGACTGATACAATCTGATATATTCATACTGCAGGTACATTTATTGTCTTAAAGTGCATTAGTGTGTGTGTGCGTGCCTGAGTGTGTGTGTGGCTCAGTGACATGACAGGAATATGAATGCTGTGCTTTTGTGTGTTTAATTTCCCTGGGAAACATTTAGGAGGCTGATATAATCACCCTGCAGGTAAATGTATGGTTTTGAAGTGCGTTAGTGTGTGTGTGTGTGTAACAGAGTTAAGAACGTACTGTGAGCTCTCTCCACAGCTAGCTTGAACTGCAGCCGAGGGGGCTATCCAATGAGATATTTTTCGATAGCTCAAACGTTGTCAAGGGGGGCGCTCAAGTCTGTCTGTGAGCAGAGGATCACTGGTTGGAGCCCGGTATGGGGACAGGGTTGGTGGAAGAAGCTATACTGTTTGCAGCAAACTGATGTCCGTTGCATTTTTAGCCACTGCAGGCATTGCATTGTCATGTGTGATTGTGAATATACTGTGTGTGTATAATGCATCAGAACATTTGTGTAGGCGTGTTGAAAAATATGTGTGTGTGTGTGTGTACTGATCCACTTTAGCTAGCTAGAGTGATCTAATCTCAGGCGCTCTCGCCTGAAAGGCTGTCCCTGGTGGCTTTCTCACAGTGTGTGATGGGACTGGGTAATAAGGGGAAATCTGCTGGAGAGGAGGGGGATTACACGAGAGTCCGTGCCCGACATACGTGACATGTCCCTGGGTCTGGGGATGAGGAGGAGTGGGTCCAATGGTAACTTCCTCCACTCTAGAGAGGGGAGAGGAAATCCCTGGCCTGCTTAAGAACATGTACACTGCTGAGTGGATTCACAGCAGTACTATGGAGGAAGGGAGGGAGAGAGAATTGGAAGAGAAAACGAGACAGAGAAAAAAGAGAGACAGACAGCCAGAGAGACAGACAGAGAGAAAGACAGACCTAGAGACAGAGAAATGCAGGATCTATTTCTGAGTCCAATTGTCCATGATGGGTAAATTTAGACGGTGTGCACACTGCAGAGTCAAATCATAGCTTTGCTTCGCTTAGTGGGCGTACTGTATTGTCAAAGCCACAGAACTGGTGTATTCACTATGACCATTAAAAAGTTCACTGTATGAAGTTTGTAGACGTCAAGTTCATTAAGTTCAGTCATAATACCATGTAATTATATGTGGACTTGTTATTAGCTGAACCGTATTAGTGGCTATCATGGTGGTGTGTGTATGTGTGTGTGTGTGTGTGTGTGTGGGCGGGCGGAAAATTCAAACCTTCAAGCTTTTGGAATTCTACTTTTCAGACAGATCGTGCTCTCATACTGTAGCTCTCTCACAGATATGAAAAATGTGAAAGAATTAAAGGGCAAACGCAACCAAAAGTAATCCACAAAATGTCTTGTTTGAATGGGACAGTGAGTCGACCTAGGAGGCAGTGCAAGATGTAACTGTTCATTAAATATTGCAGTTAGTGTTTAAATACTGGCATTGAACCAAAACAAGTCCTAAACTTTCTAATAACCAAAACTAGCATCCAAAAACTGGAACACCAAAACAAATCATGAATACTTTCAATTGGTACACAAGTGGATAGGGTGTCATACATACTGTCATACACCCGGTTTGAACATGCCCTAGAGCACTCAAACCCATACTGTCATACACCTGGTTTGAACATGCCCTAGAGCACTCAAACCCATACTGTCATACACCTGGTTTGAACATGCCCTAGAGCACTCAAACCCATACTGTCATACACCTGGTTTGAACATGCCCTAGAGCACTCAAACCCATACTGTCATAAACCTGGTTTGAACATGCCCTAGAGCACTCAAACCCATACTGTCATACACCTGGTTTGAACATGCCCTAGAGCACTCAAACCCATACTGTCATACACCTGGTTTGAACATGCCCTAGAGCACTCAAACCCATACTGTCATACACCTGGTTTGAACATGCCCTAGAGCACTCAAACCCATACTGTCATACACCTGGTTTGAACATGCCCTAGAGCACTCAAACCCATACTGTCATACACCTGGTTTGAACATGCCCTAGAGCACTCAAACCCATACTGTCATACACCCGGTTTGAACATGCCCTAGAGCACTCAAACCCATACTGTCATACACCCGGTTTGAACATGCCCTAGAGCACTCAAACCCATACTGTCATA
Source organism: Oncorhynchus mykiss (assembly GCF_057628025.1). Lineage (NCBI taxonomy): Eukaryota > Metazoa > Chordata > Actinopteri > Salmoniformes > Salmonidae > Oncorhynchus > Oncorhynchus mykiss. Next base: position 67,937,636 of record NC_143031.1, read on the forward strand.
CACCTGGTTTGAACATGCCCTAGAGCACTCAAACCCATACTGTCATACACCTGGTTTGAACATGCCCTAGAGCACTCAAACCCATACTGTCATACACCTGGTTTGAACATGCCCTAGAGCACTCAAACCCATACTGTCATACACCCGGTTTGAACATGCCCTAGAGCACTCAAACCCATACTGTCATACACCTGGTTTGAACATGCCCTAGAGCACTCAAACCCATAAGGGTCTAGTCTACTACAGTAAGTTGACGAAGGAGCAGTTTATTAAACAAATCCAACCGTCTGATCCAGTTCCACCCCGCCCTATCAGTCCAGCACCAGACGATTCATCCACCCACCTGGCTGTGTGGATGACTGAAGCTGATGGCAGAGAGAAACCCAGAACTCCCATCATCTCCTCCATCCATTCTCTTCTCCATAAAAGTGGGTGTTTAGCACTTAGTTCTGCTCTGGGATTTCGAGACAGTGTTGGCAGAGGAAGGGACTTCCTCTACTGAGAGGGACTGTCAGACATTTTGGATAATTAGCCTGTGAATAATTATTGGGGAGAGAGTTAGATTGCGTAACTTGCCTCACTTCTTAGCCCAATTCTTATTCAATTACACACTAGATGTCTCCACAGTCGCCAGTTCAACTCTGAAAGACAGAAAGCAACATTAATATCTGATCTGAGTTGTGTTTCATTAGCAGGCTCTGCTGTGTACTGTATCTGAGCCAAGTCTCTCATTCCACTAGCCTCAAAGATATATTTCTGTAAAAACAGACACGCTTTCATCAAGTCACTCTGGCTGGTTGCGGGGGAATGAAAGAAACGCCAGCTGTGACTGTTTCCCTCGCTTGCTGACGCGTCTTAGGGCCCTGCTAGCTGCGCTTCTCCCTCGGTCATCACTCATACAAATCAGAATGCTTTCCCCCGCAAATACACAAGGCGTAGAAGAGAGAGAGAGACAGAGAAAGGGGGATAGAGGACAGAAGACAGAAGAGAGGAGAGGAGAGAGCCAAGCGAAGCAGACACTCCGGCGGTAGTGTGAATATATGATATGATTATGGGTAACAAATGCCGGTGGGCTTAAGGCCTGGAGCCAAGGTATTTCATTGTGTTATGGCCGGTGGTGCGGTGAGGTGAGGAGAGAGCAGCAGCCTCAAAGGCAGGAGGCCAAGTGCTTCACTGATATATAGATCTTCTCATTGATGTTGGTTGGTAGAGTGCTTCATAAAAGAGCAGGTCCATAATCAAGAGAGGAAGATTGTCCAAGGGCTCAATGTACACAACATCAATGGCTCTGTTTTGTCTGTCATTTGTTTTATACATTTGTTTACTGTCACTGTGTTCACTGCCCACATAAATGAAAAGCTGTTGCCATACACAATTTTGCTGTTGCTTGAAACCAGAAAATCCTCAACGTTAAGTTTCCATTCAATTACATAGAAATTGGGTTACAATTAGTTACCATAGCCACAAAGTCAAAATTGTACAAATTTAAGTTTAGGGATAGGAATAAGGTTATCGGTGTGGTAAAGGATAGGGTTAAAATATTACTTTTAGAAGATACATTGTAGAAATAGGTGGGGCGGCAGGGTAGCCCAGTGGTTAGAGCGTTGGACTAGTAACCGGAAGGTTGCAAGTTCAAACCCCCAAGCTGACAAGGTACAAATCTGTCGTTCTGCCCCTGAACAGGCAGTTAACCCACTAGGCCGTCATTGAAAGTAAGATTATGTTCTCAACTTGCCTAGTTAAATAAAGGTAAAAAATACAATTATCACTGTGGCAACTACCCACTGGGCACAGATGCAGATGACATCACAGCAGTTTTCGAAAAGGTTAAATAACAAATCTAAGCATCTAGATAAAATCCCATAGCTAGCAGTGGTATAAGGTTACTTCCATTCCAATGCAGGTACGGTATCATGCAGACGATGCCACAGACACAACTACCCACTGGGCACAGACGTCTATTCAAAGTTGGTTCAGAGCAATTTCATTGAAATGACGTGGAAACAATGTTGATTCAACTAGTGTGTGCCCAGTGGGTAGTGACGACCGAGAAACGGTGATGCTCTTTTGAATTTGCGTCTCATTAATAAGCAATTATGCGTCACACAAAACAATCGGTTCTTATATTTATCTGTCACTGTTGAATACAAAAAGTGGGATGCATGGAGTAATTTCACAGGTGACAGGTTCCTGTTTGTTTGGAAACATACCGGCTAATGCAAACTGCATTGGGAGAATACCTAATGGCCATAAAGCTTCCCTTCACTCAGAGATAGGATAGGACGAAGCATTGTTCTTTCAAAAGTTACAGTTAGTTAAGTAAAAGTTACCTGCACGGTGTCCATATTAAGACAGCGTCACACATCCATGGAAGTTGTGTCAGTGAGTATATCGGAATATGGATACCGTACAACTGAGAGCATATAGATTGGCCTAACGTAGCCACTAACTGCCCAATTCAACTTCGCTTGACGTCACAGCGCACAAATTGTGTGTTGCACTCCGTGTAACCTAGGCCTAAATTATCAAAGCTATGTAGTAGATGACAAACAACACAATGAATGTATCTATGACATGGTCAGATAACAAAATAACAATAACAAAACTCTAATCAAATACCCTCATATTTTAATAGAGACACTCCTGCCTCCTAGCCTGGTCGTGTTTGTGAATGTGACAGACAGGTTATCGTTCTTGTTTCTCGCTAATGTGTTCTATTCATCTGTCTTCGCCTCTGGGCTCCATCTATCTAAGGTTAATTTGTTTATGCTCATGAGCCACTCCGCTCCAAACACCTGCTGATAAGCAGCATGCGGCCCCTGATTGCTCTTTTTAAATGAGGTGCAACCAACGCGACAGTTAGCATCCCAGCTAAGTCGCTAGCTCCTGAATGCTAACGTAATGGCATTAGCATTGACATTTATCACCACAGCTAAGTCACTAGGGCTTGAATGCTAATGTAATGGCATTAGATTTGACAGTTAGCACCACAGCTAAACAGTAACACTTCAACGCTGATACAGTTAGCTTTGACTGTTGAATACACACAGATGATGGTTGGGGAGCTCTAGCACTTTAATGCTAGTAGCATTTGCTTTATCAGAGCTGTGGAATGCAGATGATGTGAAAGTAGCAAACACTTCCTTCTATGTTACTTAATTTGCACTTACATCCAACTACTTTGTGTACATTTGAGTAAATTACTCTGTATGCAGTCTCTAAATGTTGTCTATCACTAGCAGCACTATATCACTAAGTAAAATTCAGAGTATGTGTAAATGTATTTAGTGAATAAAGTTGATGTTGAATTCTAGGTGTAGGCCTACCTACATTCTTCCCTTTCTGGATATGTCAGTTCCATGTTTCTGTTGGTAGGCTACGTTAGGCAGGGATGATATTTTTACTAAACTATTTCATTATAGGGATCGTGTCAGAAGCGGATTCAAATGATTAAATAAGGATAGGCTCAGTCTGAAACTCTCACATATCATTATTTCCTTTCCTCTTGACGGCAATTGAACTCACTAATTGAACTCACCTGCTGTCCCTGGTCTGAATTAGTCCCTTATTAGGAGAGGATCAAAACCAGAAGTCATGTTTCCACAGGACCGACATTGAACAGCTCTGCTAGACAAACTCAATATGACAACATATGAATTAATCAACAACCATCATATTAGTCTTCACATAAGCAAAGACTGCCACAGCCAATATTTGTCACTGATCTGATTGTGAATTCATATCCTATACAACAGTATGTGGCCTAGTGTGAACTTCTCTTGTAAAATGTTTTATTTTAATACCACAGGAAGAATGTCATCTGAGGCGAGCATCAAACATTTCCTGTACCTGCTTATAATACCATCTAAACTGATTCTGCAGTATCTCTGCGTCTCCCTTGGCCTTATAACATGTCAAAGGAAATCAGGTCTATTCTCCTTGATGCCCTTTCATCCATGTATATTCTGATGAAACATGTTACTACATCTTCAAAGGTGCAGGCTCTTTTCTTTCAGTGACAACCAACACTATCAAAGTTCTGAGAACTACAATATGCTATAGAAGGATAACTGATCATCACTACTGTCTGACCTTTAGATTGACAGACCTACAGTATAGGCCACAAGCCAATCATTATCTGTCATTTGTTACTTTACATTACTCCCTCTTGAATGCTGTAGGTACAAGTAGGTACCAAGCAGCACACGACAAACAGCATTATGTCCAGCAAAAATGTACTGGCAATAGGATATTCAATTCAATGTAACGCTGTGAAAAACAACATGTAACTCAACATGACTGAATCTTTCAGTTGTTGGCAGGGTTCTTATCAAGCACAAAGCAATCAAAACCAAATCAACAGATGTCAAAAAGTATCTAATTAAACAAAGCTTCTGTTTCACTTTTAGGCCTACATGAAATACCGGGTGGTCCAGACTGAGATGTTCATATCTACTGTTCCATTGCGTTCTAATTAAGATAATAAGCAGATAAGCAAATATAACATTTTGGAGAGATAAACTGATTACAGAGACAGGACGCCGTATCACGTTCTCCTAATGCAGATTAAGACTCTGCGTACAGCCGCAAATGAGGAGGGATAATGCATTCATTAACAAAAGGCCATTCAATTAACATCCCAGGTCAATGGACGCCAATGATTGACACCGTGCTCCATTTTATTATGGGAAAACAATAAAGAAGTGTTGTACAACCGGTCAGCTTTGCTTTGCTCCTCTCCACGATATTAAGTTAAGGTGCCATTCAATCGTAAACAATACCTGCATTTCTGGGGATGAAAACAAATATAATTTTACACTGCAAGAGTGCAAATTTGGATCCCTATACCTAACAATTTTACTCAGAACCATGGCCCAGTGTTTACAGTTTGAAAAGAAACAAATGACACAGGAAGACTGGGGGGATATTGTATTGGTCTTGTCACAGAAAGTAAACCCAGTTACCGGTTATAATGCATGTCTAATGCCCTACGTCTAATTCAGCCATGCTTTGTAGCCATGGAGACCCTCTACAATCCATGCAGCCTGTGATGTGACCAGAGGAGAGGAGCAAGCAAAGAGGAGATAAGAGTAGAGCGCACACACACACACACACACACACACAGCCTGTTTGTCACTCTCCCTCTAATTACTGCTTACACAAAGGGAATGGGAATTTGATCAGCACAGTATTTGGTTGATCATCTGTGCTCAGTGGTTTAGCAGGTGTGACTAGAGTTTTAATGAAGACAGTGTATACGAGTGGCTATCTGGCTATATAGAGGAGCAAATATACATATGCCGTATCTTAATTTGAGCCAGTTTCTCACAGTAGGAAAATAATTCTGCAGCAACAGGAAATGTGAATTGTTATGTGGATTATATTTCATGGAAATTCTTTGGAGGGGTTGATACATTTTTTATTAGGGCAAATCAAGTCTGAAGTCGAAATTACACTTTTGAAGCCTTTTTAAATCTGGAATACACTTCAATTTTGCGTTTCCTGTGGTGCAGGATGATCAAATTAAGATACGGCATCTGTACATACACAATACACATATACCTTTGGCCTCCATCTCCCCTGGTTCACTCTATAGCTCTGGTTCTCTTTCTTCTTCAGTTGGATCTCCATTAGCTGATGCCTTAGAGGCTGCTAGTCTTCCTGGAGTCAGACTGCATATTCTGTCTCACATCCCACCGCCCCATTTATTTATCATTTTTACTACTATGGCATATATATTAACCTTTAAGCCATGTTGGGGAGTGAAAGTCACAAGGGAAACTATCTGTTTACTTTCTAATGGAAATAAGGAGAGTGCCGAGACACACTGGCAGATATTTTCCCACCCACAGAGAGCAGAAACAAGTATGAGCTCTCAAAGGGAGAGAGGAGATGGCATATGGACATGACAAGATGGCTGCACTTAGGCTATAGCTTTCTTGTAAGAGCATTATTCACCCACCCACCCAGTCAGAGAGGCCAGAGTGTGTCGTACAGAGGCACACACACACACACACACACACACACACACACACACACACACACAACCACCAACCAACCACCACCCAAACACACACAAAACCACCAACCAACCCACACCAACACACACCTGCCACCCACTTGTAACAAAAGTGAAACTCTTGTAAAAGTCTAGTTCTGGAAACAGACAAAGTGCCAGAGCCACAAGGACAAAACAAGATGGCAGCTCTGCGGGTGAGGAGGCAGAGAGAGAGAGGCAGGATGATTCAGGCATTTCTGAAGTCAAGTGTGAAATGGGCTTTAAATCATGTCTCCCTAAGCGGAGAGAGACTTTGTTGACTTCGCCAGCCCCTCTGACTCTCATGAAAGGGAATCTTATCAGTTTAGCTCAAACCAAACCCCTACAAATTAATAAAGCAATTACCACAGTAACTGTGCCTTCTGCCTTTTTAAATACGGACTAATCACTGGTCCACTCAAAGAGACGTATGTAAATCAGTGTTTAGGAGGCACAACGTCTAATTCGGACCAGGGGGAGAAAAAAAAACTTTTGAAAACAGCAGCTACGTCCCAAATAGCACCCTATTCCCAAACAAGTACACTACTTTTCATCAGGGACCATAGGGCCCTGGTCAAAACTAGTGCATCCAATAGGGAATATGGTGCCATCTGGGTCCCAATCCCCATCTCAAACGGCCTTCCTGCGGACCCAATTTATGTTCCAATAACATGAAAACAAAACACCCCCACAGACTGCTAATTATCATTAGCTTGTTGGTCACGTTGATAATGTTTCACAGCTACAAAATAGAGCAGAGTACAAACAAACTAATGGTAGCCTAAATACCTAACAACTGTTGCAATAATCTGTGTTGTTGTCGATGCCTCCAGGTTGAGTTAAACATGTTCTTTGTGGCTAGTACAGTAACAACCGTAGGAAAAGAACAAGATTAAAGTAGAAGACAGAGAATATAATATAAAACATATAAATGGGCAAATAATGCTAAAGCCGAAATACAAGAGATTTTGCTGTTACTTTGCATTGAATGAGTATTAAAATACCATTAGTAGCCATAACACAAAACAGTGAAATATACAGGCCTTCCTTTACTGTATGGTATAGCATCGACCTTCACATACTGTATGTAGTACATGTAATGCAGTAGTATAGCTTATATGTAGTGCAGGACTCAAGGGATGAAACGACCTCGGAAAGCACAGTTTCCCTTTTAGGACTCTACCCCTTATCCCTCTGAGCATGTCCATCTCAGACAGAGGTTATACACACAGCAGAGGTTAGACAAGAGTGGATGTCCTGAGAGAACAGCCTGGGGGCACATAGCAGGCTTAATTAAACATTTTATTGGTCAAATACACATATTAGCAGATGTTATTGCGGTTGTAGCAAAATGCTTGTGTTCCTAGCTCCAACAACGCAGTAGTATCTAACAATTCACAACAATACACACAAATCTAAAAGTAAAAAATTAATAAAAATAAATACACAGTATCAGTCAAAAGTTTGGACACACCTACTCATTCAAGGGGTTTTCTTTATTTTTACTATTTTCTACAGTGGTTCTTCCTTTAAAGATTTGGAGCTTATGCCGGGACAGTTTGCAGTAGATGGTGGCAGATTGTGGTAAATTGCATCATGGCTGACACTTAAATAACATGCCATAGAATTTTTCGCACCCTGCAAGCTGTGCTGCTGTACGCCACAACTTTTAATGGAAGAACCACTGTGGAATAATAGTGAAGACATCAAAACTATGACATAACACATATGGAATTATGTAGTAACCAAAAAAGTGTTAAACAAATCAAAATCATTTTATATTTGAGGTTCTTCAAAGTAGCCACCCTTTGCCTTGATGACAGCTTTGCACACTCTTGGCATTCTCTCAACCATCTTCACCTGAAATGCTTTTCCAACAGTCTTGAATGAGTTCCCACATATGCTGAGCACTTGTTGGCTGCTTTTCCTTTACTCTGCGGTCCAACTCATCCCAAACCATTTCAATTGGGTTGAGGTCTAATGTCCATTGCTTGTGTTTCTTGGCCCAAGCAAGTCTCTTCTTATTATTGGCATCCTTTAGTAGTAGTTTCTTTGCAGCATTTCAACCATGAGGGCCGATTCACGCAGTCTCCTCTGAAAAGTTGATGTTGAGATGTGTTACTTGAACTTTGTGAATTATTTATTTGGGCTGCAATCTGAGGTGCAGTTAATTGCCCATTTCTGAGGCCGGTAACTCTAATAAACGTATCCTCTGCAGCAGAGGTAACTCTGGGTCTTCCTTTCCTGTGGTGGACCTCATGAAAGACAGTTTCATCATAGCGCTTGATGGTTTTTGCGACTTCACTTCACAGAAACTTTCAAAGTTCTGTATTGACAGGCCTTCATGTCTTAAAATAATGATGGACTGTCGTTTCTCTTTGCTTATTTGAGCTGTTCTTGCCATAATATGGACTTGGTCTTTTACCAAATATGGCTATCTTCTGTATACTTACCCTACTTTGTCACAACACAACTGATTGGCTCAAACGCATTAAGAAGGAACAAAATTTCACAAATTAACTTTTAACAAGGCACACCTGTTAATTGAAATGCATTCTAGGTGACTAGCTCATGAAGCTGATTGAGAGAATGCCAAGAGTGTGCAAAGCTGTCATCAAGTCAAAGGAAGGCTACTTTGAAGAATCTCAAATATATTTTGATTTGTTTAACACTTTTTTGGTTACTACATATTTCCATATGTGTTATTTCATAGTTTGTCTTCACTATTATGCTACAATGCAGGAAATAGTAATAATAGAGAAAAACCCTTGAAAGAGTAACTGTGTCCAAACTTTTGACTCATACTGTATAAATATTAGGATGAGATATTACTGTGCACCAACTGAGGAGTACTGGGTCATCATGATATTTATGACGAGCTGCCAAGTCGTGTACTACATCACCAGTAGACAGACAGCGATGATTCTCCTTCCTGTATATTTCATACATAAGGAGACAGTGTTCCAACTTTATTTCTTTCTCCTCTGTGTTTCATTATTTTCACCTCAGTTCAGTTTGGATGGTGGAGACCGCTACAAAATACAATTCAGCTCTATGTGATGTGTAAACTCTTACAGTGCCTTCAAAAAGTATTCAAACCCCTTGACTTTTTCCACATTTTGTTACGTTACAGCTTTATTCTTAAATTGATTAAATTGTTTTTCCCTCATCAATCTACACAATAGCTCACAATGACAAAGCAAAAACAGTTTTTTTTTTGCTAATTTATAAAAATAAAAAAAAATGTACAAAATATAACATTTACAGAAGTATTCAGACCCTTACTCAGTACTTTGTTGAAGCACCTATGGCAGGGATTATAGCATCGAGTCTTCTTGGGTATGACGCTACAAGCTTGGCACACCTGTATTTGGGGAGTTTCTCCCATTCTTCTCTGCAGATCCTCTCAAGCTCTGTCCGATTGGATGGGGAGTGTTGCTGCACAGCTATTTTCAGGTCTTTCCAGGTATGTTTGATCGGGTTCAAGTCCGGGCTCTGGCTGGGCCACTCAAGGGCATTCAGAGACTTTTCCCAAAGCCACTCCTGCGTCGTCTTGGCTGTGTGCTTAGGGTCGTTGTCCTGTTTGAAGGTGAACCTTTGCCCCAGTCTGAGGTCATGAGCGCTCTGGAACAGGTTTTCATCAAGGAGCTCTGTACTTTGCTCTGTTCATCTTTGCCACAATCCTGACTAGTCGCCCAGTTCCTGCTGCTGAAAAACATCCCCACAGAATGATGCTGCCACCAACATGCTTGGGTTCCTCCAGACGTGACGCTTGGCATTCAGGCCAAAGAGTTCAATCTTGGTTTCATCAGATCAGAGAATCTTGTTTCTCATGGTCTGAGAGTCTTTAGGTGGCTTTTGGCAAACTCCAAGCAGGCTGTCATGTGCCTTTTACTGAGGAATGGCTTCTGTCTGTCCACTCTCCCATAAAAGGCCTGATTGGTGGAGTGATGCAAAGATGGTTGTCCTTCAGGAAGGTTCTCCCATCTCCACAGTGGAACTCCAGAGCTCTGTCAGAGTGAACATCAGGTTCTTGGTCACCTCCCTGACCAAGGCACTTCTCCCCTAATTGCTCAGTTTGGCTAGGTAGCCACCTTGAGGAAAAGTCTTAGTCCTTTCAAACATCTTCCATTTAAGAATGATGGAGGCCACTGTGTTCTTTGGGACCTTCAATGCTGCAGACATGTTTTGGTACTCTTCCACAGATCTGTGCCTCGACACAATCCTTGTCTCGGAGCTCAACGGAAAATTCCTTCATCCTCATGGCTTGGTTTTTGCTCTGACAATCAATCAAATGTATTTATATATCCATTCTTACATCAGCTGATGTCACAAAGTGCTGTACAGAAACCCAGCCTAAAACCCCAAACAGCAAGCAATGCAGGTGAAGAAGCAGAGTGGCTTGGAAAAACTCCTTAGAAAGAAAGGCCAGAACCTAGAAAGAAACCTAGAGAGGAACCAGGCTATGAGGGGTGGCCAGTCCTTTTCTGGCTGTGCTGGGTGGAGATTATAACAGAACATGGCCAAGATGTTCGAATGTTCATTGATGACCAGCAGGGTCAAAAAATTATAATCACAGTGGTTGTAGAGGGTGCAACAGGTCAGCACCTCAGGAGTCAGATGGGTTTTCATAGCCAATCATTAAGAGTATCTCTACCGCTTCTGTGGTCTCTAGAGAGTTGAAAACAGCAGGTCTGGAACAGGTCAGGGTTCTATAGCTGCAGGCAGAACAGTCAAAACTGGAGCAGCAGCACGACCAGGTGGACTGGGGACAGCAAGGAGTCATCAGGTCAGGTAGTCCTGAGGCATGGTCCGAGAGCGAGAGGGAAAAATACTTAAATTCACACTGGACACCGGATAAGACAAGATATGCACTGTCAACTGTGGGACCTTGTTTAGATAGGTGTATGCCTTTCCAAATCATGTCCAATCAATTTAATTTACCACAGGTGGACTCCAAACAAGTTGTAGAAACATCTCAAGGATGATCAATAGAAACAGGATGCACCTGAGCTCAATTTCAAGTCTCATAGCAAAGGGCCTGAATACTTATGTAAATAAGGGATTTTTTAAATGTTAATACATTTGCAAACATTTCTAAAAAAACTATTTTCGCTTTGTCATTATGGGTTATTGTGTGTAGATTGCTGAGGAATTTGTTTTATTTAATCAATTTCAGAATAAGGCTGTAACGTAACAAAATGTGGAAAAAGTCAAGGAGTGTCAATACTTTCTGAATGCACTGTATGATACAGTATAGTATATATAGCTACTATCTGAAGCACTGATGTGTATGACCCCCTTTCATCTGACACACACACACACACACACACACACACACACTATATACAGTGCCTTGCGAAAGTATTCGGCCCCCTTGAACTTTGCGAACTTTTGCCACATTTCAGGCTTCAAACATAAAGATATAAAACTGTATTTGTTTGTGAAGAATCATCAACAAGTGGGACACAATCATGAAGTGGGATGACATTTATTGGATATTTCAAACTTTTTTAACAAATCAAAAACTGAAAAATTGGGCATGCAAAATTATTCAGCCCCTTTACTTTCAGTGCAGCAAACTCTCTCCAGAAGTTCAGTGAGGATCTCTGAATGATCCAATGTTGACCTAAATGACTAATGATGATAAATACAATCCACCTGTGTGTAATCAAGTCTCTGTATAAATTCCCCTGCACTGTGATAGTCTCAGAGGTCCGTTAAAAGCGCAGAGAGCATCATGAAGAACAAGGAACACACCAGGCAGGTCCGAGATACTGTTGTGAAGAAGTTTAAAGCCGGATTTGGATACAAAAATATTTCCCAAGCTTTAAACATCCCAAGGAGCACTGTGCAAGCGGTAATATTGAAAAGGAAGGAGTATCAGACCACTGCAAATCTACCAAGACCTGGCCGTCCCTCTAAACTTTCAGCTCATACAAGGAGAAGACTGATCAGAGATTCAGCCAAGAGGCCCATGATCACTCTGGATGAACTGCAGAGATCTACAGCTGAGGTGGGAGACTCTGTCCATAGGACAACAATCAGTCGTATATTGCACACATCTGGCCTTTATGGGAACACAGCTGAACACACCATCCCCACTGTCAAACATGGTGGTGGCAGCATCATGGTTTGGGCCTGCTTTTCTTCAGCAGGGACAGGGATGATGGTTAAAATTGATGGGAAGATGGATGGAGCCAAATACAGGACCATTCTGGAAGAACCTGATGGAGTCTGCAAAAGACCTGAGACTGGGACGGAGATTTGTCTTCCAACAAGACAATGATCCAAAACATAAAGCAAAATCTACAATGGGATGGTTCAATAATAAACATATCCAGGTGTTAGAATGGCCAAGTCAAAGTCCAGACCTGAATCCAATCGATAATCTGTGGAGAGAACTGAAAACAGCTGTTCACAAATGCTCTCCATCCAACCTCACTGAGCTCGAGCTGTTTTGCAAGGAGGAATGGGAAAAAATTTCAGTCTCTCGATGTGCAAAACTGATAGAGACATACCCCAAGCGACTTACAGCTGTAATCGCAGCAAAAGGTGGCGCTACAAAGTATTAACTTAAGGTGGCTGAATAATTTTGCACGCCCAATTTTTCAGTTTTTGATTTGTTAAAAAAGTTTGAAATATCCAATAAATGTCGTTCCACTTCATGATTGTGTCCCACTTGTTGTTGATTCTTCACAAAAAAATACAGTTTTATATCTTTATGTTTGAAGCCTGAAATGTGGCAAAAGGTCGCAAAGTTCAAGGGGGCCGAATACTTTCGCAAGGCACTGTATATATTTGATATCTTGTACTCAGGGTGAATATGGATATGATACCTGCATCGGTAAATAATCTTTCTACCGTGAGATTCCCAGGGCCATGTTTCAGACAGGTAGTCCTGTTGTGTGGAGAAGTGGAGAAGGCTACAGGCATGGAGGGGTTGTACTATCCTACTATCTCCCCTCAACCCTTCTCCTGCTCTCTGATATGACATCCTGTGGTGTTTTGAGTGGATGTAGATGTGCATGTTGACAACACTGTGCATAGCATTGTGTCAGGTTGTCTCGTTTCAATTCCTCCCGAGGCTTTTCATCTATTTTACTCAAATACTTTCAGCTTGCTGAAAAGGGCTTTGACGTCTGTGTCTACAGTACGCAAGGTGTCAGAGATGCTGTATCCATTGCAGACACACACATTTATTTACAAAACTAACACACACACACACACAAAATGCACAACACATCAATATGGATGTATTGTGCATTTTGTGTGTGTGTGTGTGTTAGTTTGTAAATAAGTGTGTGTCTGCAATGGATACAGTATCTCTGACACCTCGCATACTCTAGACACACACACACACACCACCCTTGCCTGTGACTGCTATCACCCCATAGCATCACACATTGGCAGGTCATTATCAGAGTCTTATCTGGCCCTCCATTAGACAGGGTTGTGTCGTGCCACAGATTGTCCTTGTCCCATGATGACCTATTACATGGAAATCTAGCCTTGTAATGGGGCCACAAGATCAGAAGATTGTATATGTGTGTGTGTGTGTGTGTGGCAATCAAAATATTGCCATGCAGAAGACTCGTTTGCCTGTTGCCTTAGAGATACCCACCACAACACATAAAAATATGTCAAATTAGATTGCCAGCTGAAAACACACCACTCGTCCATGAAGAATAATTTCCTGTTTACCCGCATACTACAATCCTGCCACACAGGTATAGGTGAGTGATATATTTTGCCATATAAATTCCTGCTCCTGTATTTGTTGTCCTTGATTACATCATCCCTGTTATATAGAATACAATCACACTGGTGGTTGTGAAGAGACAACCCTGAGCGTGTGTGTGTGTGGCGCAGCTGCAGACCCTGATTGATAAAGACGTGTAAACATCAGATCGAGATAGGGATTCGCAATTGCAATTTTCACCTCCACGCCTTCACCACGAGGGGCCCATTTTCAATCAAATCCTTCAATCTGCCATTTTCACTGCTAGGCGTTAGCCGTTGATGATGCTAAACTACAGCAGTGGTGATCAGACCACTACAGGGGCGGCTGTAACCTTTTCTCATTTGAAGCAGTTGTGCCATGCTGGAATAATTGCCAAGCTTTCAAAGCTGCAATGGTGGAATCAGAGGAGCCACACAATAACAATTTCCTAGCTAGCAATGTCATTGGGTTCCTCGGTGACAGCTTGTAGACTATGTATTGGTGGGAAGGGGGTTACATGAAACACCATAATAGCCTATAGTCCAGGGCTCTCCAAACCTGTTCCTGGAGGGCTATCCACCTGTAGGTGTTCGCTCCAACCCCAGTTGTAACTAACCTGATTCTGTTTATCAACCAGCTAATCATTAGAATCAGGTGCGCTAGATTAGGGTTGGAGTGAAAACCTACAGGACGGTAGCTCTCCAGGAACAGGTTTGGAGAGCCCTGCTATAGTCTATGTATCATAGTACAATAACTACATGTTATTTAAGCAATTAGGCATGAGAACCAATGGATTATTACTAATAACACACGGCTAAGGACTGTTCTTGGGCACGATGCAAAACGCTCTGACGGTTGGTGCCAATTACATAAAGCTCACTGGGTTTTGATAACTGTTAATTGCATTATCAACATTGAATTCTTCCCTGAATTAGTCATATCCCCTCATTACATTAACTATAGCAGACTGAGTGAAGTTCCCATGTTCCAGACAAGTACACACCACATGGACCACTCCCATTAACAGCTCAATTATAATGCTGGCACCCGTTCATGTCTGTGTTTTCACAGTAGGTGACAAATGAAAAATTACAACAGTAAATGTATCCTTAATGAGCAGCCATATGCAGAAGATGATGAAGTCACTGCATGGTTACCTTCCTGAACCAAAGACCAGCTCATTGGCTTTATTTTTCAGCTGATATTAACATTTACTAACCGTTTATGTGGTTACAGTAGCTAGCGATGTAATATATTAGTAAGAAGCCATCCTAGCCTGTAGTAATAAAGAATAGTCTCAATACAACAATAATTACACATTGTATTAACAACCAATTCATATATAGCCATTTCTCTTGACTAAAGGGATTTCATTTGCCACATGGGAACTTGTCTACAGAATAACATTAGACATATCGTAAAGGCGTTAGCTACTGAAAGTCTTTACCACTGTTGAGAAATGTTGAGAAATGGTTGTGAAATGGTTGTGAAGACAGGTGCCAATTTCATTTGGCTCAACGGGTTTTGATAAGTGCTAAATTGGGAGTTTAGTAAGATTACATGGCATTGGCAGAATTAGTAATATCACCTCATTACATCACACACAGGGAAGTTCCCGTGTTCCAGACAAGTACATACCACATGGACCACTCCCATTAATCAAATCAAACTTTATTAGCCACATGCGCCGAAAACAACAAGTGTAGACTTTACCATGAAATGCTTACTTTTAACCAACAGTTCAGTTCAACAAGAAGAAAATATTTACCAAGTAGGCTAAAATAAAAAGTAATAATAAAAAGTAACACAATAAGAATAAGGAGGCTATATACAGGGGGCACCGGTACCAAGTCAGTGTGCAGGGATACAGGCTAGTTGAGGTAATCTGTACATGTAGGTGGGGGCGAAGTGACTATGCATAGGTAACAAACAAACAGCGAATAGCTGCAGTGTACAAGAGGGGAGGGGGGTCAATGCAAATTGTCCACTGGCGATATTTATGAATTGTTCAGCAGTCTAATGGCTTTGGGGTAGAAGCTGTTGAGGATCCTTTTGGTCCTAGACGTGGCACTCCAGCAGAGAAAACAGTCTACAATTTGGGTGACTGGAGTCTCTGACAATTTTATGGGCTTTCCTCTGACACTGCCTATTATATAGGTTCTGGATGGCAGGAAGCTCGGCCCTGTGACGTACTGGCAGTTCGCACTACCCTCTGTAGCGCCTTGCGGTCAGATGCCGAGCAGTTGCCATACCAGGCGGTGATGAAACCGGTCAGGATGCTCTTGATGGTGCAGCTGTAGAACCTTTTGAGGATCTGGGGACCCATGCCAAATCTTTTCAGTCTCCTGAGGGGGAAAAGGTTTTGTCGTGCCCTCTTCATGACTGTCTTGGTATGTTTGGACCATGATAGTTTGTTGGTGATATGGACACCAAAAAACTTGAAACTCTCGACCCACTCCACTACAACCCCGTTGATGTTAATGGGGGCCTGTTCGGACCGCCTTTTCCTGTAGTCCACAATCAGCTCCTTTGTCTTGCTCACATTGAGGCAGAGGTTGTTGTCCTGGCACCACACTGCCAGTTCTCGGACCTCATCCCTATAGGCCATCTCATTGTTGTCGGTGATCAGGCCTACCACTGTTGTGTCGTCAGCTCGCGTCTGTGTTTTGCTTTGTAGTCCGTAATAATTTTCAAGCCCTGCCAAATCCGACGAGCGTCAGAGCCCGTGTAGTAGGATTCAATCTTAATCCTGTATTGACGCTTTGCTTGTTGGATGGTTCGTCTGAGGACATAGCGGGATTTCCAGATTAGTCTCCCGCTCCTTGAAAGCGGCAGCTCTAGCCTTTAGCTCGATACGGATTTTGCCTGTAATTCATGGCTTCTGGTTGGGATATGTACGTACAGTCACTGTGGGGACGACATCATCGAAGCACTTATTAATGAAGCCGATGTGGTGTATTCCTCAATGCCATTGGATGAATCCCGGAACATATTCCAGTCTGTGCTAGCAAAACAGTCCTGTAGTGTAGCATCCGTGTCATCTGACCACTTCCATATTGAGTGAATCACTGGTACTTCCTGCTTTAGTTTTTGCTTGTAAGCAGGAATCAGGAGGATAGAATTGTGGTCAGATTTGCCAAATGGAGGGCGGGAGAGAGCTTTGTATGCATCTCTGTGTGTAGAGTAAAGATGGTCTAAGAATTTATTTTTTCCTGGTTGCACATGTGACATGCTGGTAAAAATGTGGCAAAACTGATTTAAGTTTGCCTGCTTTAAAGGCCCCGGCCACTAGGAGTGCCGCTTCTGAGTGAGCATTTTCTTCTTTGCTTATGGCCTTTGAGTTGTTTGAGAGCAGTCAGTGCCGGCTTTGCTTTGTGGTGGTAAATAGATGGCTAAGAATACAGATGAGAACTCTTGGTAGATAGTGTGGATGACAGCTTATCATACGGTACTCTACCTCAGGCGAGCAATACCTCGAGACTTCTTTAATATTAGACATCGCACACAACCCCACCCCTCGTCTTACCAGAGGTAGCGTCTCTGTTCTGCCGGGGCATGGAAAATCCCACCAGCTCTATAATGTTTGTTTCTTTGTTCAGCCACATCTCGGTGAAACATAAGATGTTACAGTTTTTAATGTCCCGTTGGTTGGATAATCTTAGTAGTAGGTCATCAATTTTATTCTCTAACGATTGCACGTTAACAAGCAGAATAAAAGGCATAGGGAGTTTAAACGCTCGCCTACGGATTCTCAGATGGATCCCCGATGTCACGTTCTGACCTTTGTTCCTTTGTTTTGTGAGTTGGGGTGGGCAGTCTATGTTAGTTTTTCTATATTTTCTATTTCTGTGTTTGGCCTGATATGGTTCTCAATCAGAGGCAGCTGTCTATCGTTGTCCCTGATTGAGAACCATATTTAGGTAGCCTGTTTTCCTTTGTGTTTTGTGGGTGGTTATTTTCAGTCTTTGTGTGTCTGCACCAGATAGAACTGTTTCGGTTGTCACTTTGTTGTTTTGTGTTTTTGAAGTGTTCAGTGGTTTATTAAAAAGATGAACACTAACCACGCTGCGCTTTGGTCCTCTCCTTCTTCCAACCAAGACAGCCGTTACACCCGATCTGCGTCCCCTTTCCCGGCGTCTTTTCTTCACGCAAAAGGCGTGGATCTGGGCCTGTTCCAGTGAAAACAGGATATCCTTCTCGTCGGACTCGTTAAAGAAAAGAGTTTCTTCCAGTCCACGGTGAGTAATTGCTTTTCTCAAGTCCAGAAGTTATTTCCGGTAGCAGCAACATTATGTACACAAGAAGTTAAAATGCAAAAAAAGTTATAAAATTGCACAATTGGTTGGGAGAATGTAAAATGTCAGCCATGTTCTTCGGCGCCATCTTGCTTTTAACAACTCAGTTATAACGCTGGCACCAGTTCAAGTCTGTACAGGTATGTGTTTTCGCAGTAGGAGACTAATTAACATTTACAGAAGCAAATGTATATAAAATCAGCAGCCGTATGTAGATGATGATAAAATCACTGGATGATTCCTGATCCAAAGACCAGTTAATTGGCTTTATTTGACTGTTGATGTGCCTAGCGTTGAGCATGGGGCCAGTGACTGAAAGGTTGCTGGTTCAAAATCCCGAGCTGACTAGGTGAAAAATCTGCCGATGTGCCCTTGAGCAAGGCACATAACCCTAATTGATTCTGTAAGTCTCTCTGGATAAGAGCGTCTGCTAAATGACTAAAATGTCAATGTTATCACCATGTTATTACTATGTATTTGCCGTTTTACCATGTTATACCAGCTAGACAACTATGACATAAAGCTGAATCACTACATGATATTGAAAAGATAGAGGATCATTTTCAAATAGAATAATAGCATCACTGTAGTCTAAGATCAAGACCAGCATCACACCAGGGAAAACATGAAAGTGTCATGAACTTGCAGCTGCTCAACCCATATTCTCTACGACTATGATTCATACCCATATCCGCTGACATGACTTCATATGGGGCAGAGCAAAGTGATACGGAGCCTACAGTAAATGCCAATGCCAATGTCAAGTCCCTGAAATCATTCAGACACCTCAGGAGGTGTTGCTATGGCACCGTAAGAAGTTGTCTAAATCATCTTATCGTCGTTACGTATATCCACCACCACAAACCTTTTAACACACCACACGCTTGTCTGACTGAGGCGTCTGAACATTATGTATGGCTTCTTAAGTGGGGCTGACATTTCATGCATCTCCCCTTGAAGCAACTTAACAGAGGAGACAAAACACATTTTCTTTCTCTTTGAAAGTCCTTTGTGGTTTGCGTCGGAGCGTCATGTGTAGCAGTAGCACAAACATAACAAATAATTCATTCTAATGGTCCCAGCTGGCGTATATTTCAGAATTATGAGTCAAGATGTCTTAGCAGTAGGAGAGAGGGTGAGGGGGGAGGGGGAGAGGGGGGGACAGAGAGGAGGGAGAGAGTGGAGACAGAGAGAGAGTGTGTGAGGGGAGAGGGCGAGATGGGGAGAGTGAGAAAGAGAGATAAATATGAAATAGCAAAGC
Organism: Oncorhynchus mykiss; assembly: GCF_057628025.1. NCBI lineage: Eukaryota > Metazoa > Chordata > Actinopteri > Salmoniformes > Salmonidae > Oncorhynchus > Oncorhynchus mykiss. The sequence continues at coordinate 67,956,952 of NC_143031.1, forward strand.
CAAGATTCCTGTCTAGCTTAACAGCTGCCAAAACCCACTCACATCATCATCTCAACTTTCTGAATCAAGTTCGGAGAAAGGCAACTTAATTGCTTGCTTTGAGATACATCAACTATTTTGGCAAACGTCAAAACATATTCTGGTACACTTCAATTCGTGCACAGATTCATGCACAGACATTGAAAGAGAGATAAAATAATAAGATGTGACAATCATTTAATCTGAAGATTGTCTTCATGGAAATGAGACCACTGGTTTAGATCAGCAACTCACTCTGTCATTGTTATTAGTGAAGGGGAAAATGGCTTCCCATGTTTCTTAATGAGACTCAGCCAAACACATTGATTGCTCTTTATTCGATAGTATCTTTTTCATTAAAACAGCAATCGCACTACGGTCATCATGGCTACTGGGAATCCCTTGCTCTGGTCTGGACTACCAAAATCTTTACGAGCCATCTTCCAATAACAACAAACATGACTGGATGCCTTAATCAGTTACATTCTCCTTTATAGTGAACATTAATGGTACTGCACTATTAAAGCTACAAGTGTGTTTACAACAGAAACATCGACTTTACTATTACTACAGCTGGGTAAATTTTCCATTTGGTGGCAGAGGCCCACAGATCTGCCAAACTGGTGTAATTGTTTGGGACGTTAGCCAAATAGTTAACTAGGGAGCGCAGGTGGCATCTGTGGCCAGACAGAGTGTGTGATGACCGGTACAGTAACAATGCCAACAGACTTGCTTCCGGAACCAACCAATGAACCAGATTGACCAAGCTTCCATCTGCACCTGTGCGAGGTGTACAGCTCTTGTTCAACAGGGAATATAAAAAACTGAAACGAAGTGAAAACAAAATGCTACTAAAATATTTAAGTTTAACTTGAAGAGTATTAAACATGATGGCCCTATGTCTCTAGACATAACGGGACTCATGTCGTTAAAGTTCACCTGGGACCTCCCGAGTGGCGCAGCGGTCTAAGGCACTGCATCGCAGTGCTTGAGGCGTCACTACAGACTGGGTTCGATCCCAGGCTGTATCACAGCCGGTCATGACCAGGAGACCCATAACGCGCACAATTGGCCCAGCGTCATCCGGGTTAGGGGAGGGTTTGGCCTCGGTCGCCAGCTGGACGGTGTTTCCTCCGACACACTGGTGCGGCTAGCTTCTGGGTTAAGCAAGCAAGAAGCATGGCGGCTTGGCAGGGTCATGTTTCGGAGGAAGAATGGCTCTCGACCTTCACATCTCTCGAGTCCGTAGGGGAGTTGCAGCGATTGGACAAGACTAACTACCAATTGGATATCACGAAAAAGGGGTAAAAGTACAAACAAATATATACAGTACCAGTCAAAAGTTTGGACACACCTACTCATTCAAGGGTTTATCTTTATTTTGATTATTTTCTACATTGTAGAGTAATAGTGAAGACATCAACACTATGAAATAACACATATGGAATCATATGGAAAGTGTTAAACAAATCAAAATATATTTTAGATTCTTCAAAGTAGCCACCCTTTGATTTGTTTAACACTTTGTTGGTTACTACATTATTCCATATGTGTTATTTTATAGTTTTGATGTCTTCACTATTACTCTACAATGTAGAAAATAATCAAAAATAAAGAAAAACCCTTGAATGAGTAGGTGTGTCCAAACTTTTGACTGGAACTGTATATTATTTCACCTGTCCATAGAACATTCTTCAAGGAGTATTGACGAGTCTAGACAGGTGCTTCCAGGTGCGTTTTGGCAACCTAAGGTATTTTGAACGACATGGGTCCCATTATGTCTGCTGAAAACCCAAACATTCCACAGTAAAAGCCTCATACCAAGAGTCAGGCATGGTGGTGGTAGTGTGATGGTTTGGGGATTCCTTACTGCTTCAGGACCTGGACAACTTACCATCATTAAAGGAACCATGAATTCCGCTCTGCATCAGAAATTTCTAAAGGAGAATGTCAGGCCATCTGTCTGTAAGCTGAAGACAATGATCCAAAACACATAAGCAATTGTACATCAGAAATGACTGAAAATAAAGAAATATACTGTTTTGGAATGGCCTAGTCAAAGAACAGACCATAACCCAATTGTAGAACCTGAAGCGAGCATTTTGTGCAATTTTTGTTGTACAAATGTTAAAGAGTGGACCACAATCAACAACTACAAGAAAATGTTGGTTGTAGTCATTTCAGCTAAGGTGGTCCAACCAGTTACTGAGTGTAAGGGGGCAATTACTTTTATTACACAGGGGGCATTGGGGGTTGCATAACTTTTCCAAATTAAATAAATGAAATAAGTATACAAATGTTGTGTTATTTGTTCACTCAGGTTCCCTTTATCTAATATTAGGTTTTGGTTGAAGATCTGACAACATTCAGTGTATAAAATGCAAATATAGAAAATAATCAGAAAGGGGCAAATGCTTTTTCACAGCACTGTATATTAGTGAGCGATGTCTCAAGAATCCAGTATATATCACGCACGCGCACACACACAAAATTGCACCCAGGGGTAATCATTCGGTAATGGTTGGAGAGACAGAGAGACAGGGAGGATAGTGGGACGACGCCAACGACACACAGCCCAGACAGTTGACAACTATTTTCTTTGAAGCATGAATCTGAATGGCACTAAGTAGTTCTACAGTATATTGACTCCTCAGCTGTGTTCACAGTGACCAATCAATGATGTTTGAGAAGGAAGTGGCCCAAAGGCAACATTTTAAAAGGGTCTGTGTGTGAATAGTGTCTCAAAGGGAAGCCAAGGATGACGTCCTTCAAGAGATCGAGTCAAACGTTGATGTATAAATGATCCACGGCACCAAGTGATGCACCAAACTGACAAAACGTTCAATCTGACGTAGTGTAGATGTAATCACAGTACGTGGCACATCGACATCAAAATAGCATGTTGCATCATGTCAAAAGGTACCGTTTTCACATTCAAGCTGATATAGGATGTCCACATTTCATAGACATTACAACAGGTATTAACACAGGCATTGATCAATTACATTCTGCGCAGTTTTAAGCAGTGTGTCCCCATTACACCTTATGACTCAAGCAGTTATCTGCACCCTCATTATTCCCAAACACTAAGCAGCAGATCCAGCCATGACAAAGAGAAGTAGGGCAGTTACACTGTATCAGACTGAAAGGGCTGTAAAGTGTCAATGAATACCTGCAGTCTCTTTAAAGTGAATGCAGTAATGGACTTCAAGCTGAGCAATCTATTTAAGTACAGCAGGTTCCCATCATGCAACAGGTGTGTATGACTATGACAGTTCCAGCACCAGTATTATAAAATAGTTTACCCAGCTCATCTTAGCATCCCCATTAACCAAGTCTCTCCTCTGCCTCAGTCTGTCTGCCCTGTGATGTGTTGTCCTTCACGGCTAATTCAGATCCCTTTGATTGCTTCAATTAATACCGTCATTATCTCTCCTGTCTGTCTCTTCCCTTCCACAGTCTATCTTAGTCCTCTACCACACCTCTGCCAGTGTGTGTGTGTGGTGTGTGTGTGTTTGTTTGTTTGGCCCTGCTCTGTGAGGTTAACGGTATGATTGCTGGTTTTGGTTGATTGGAGCCACATGATGGCGAGGTTGTGTGTGTGTGTGGAGGGGAGTAAGCCCTATTTGCCCTATTTTTAAAAAAAAACACACACACACACACACACACACACACGCAAAGATGCAGTGGGGGACCGAGATAGACAGTGTACTCGGAGCTGGATGGGAAGAGACAGACAGAAGAGAGATAATGACGGTATTAATTGAAGCAATCAAAAGGGATCTGAATTAGCCGTGAAGGACAACACATCTCAGACATCACAGGGCAGACTGAGACTGAGGCAGAGGAGAGGCTTGGTTAATGGGGATGTTTAGATGAGCTGGGTAAACTATTTATAGTAATGGTGCTGGAAGTCATCAAAGGAACAGAATGATGCAGAGGGGGAAAGTGTTATGGTGACACGCTTGTCAGATTGGATCGTAAACGTTGTCATTAGGTGATTTTTTTTTTTTTTTTTTTTTACAGATATGCTATTCAATAATGTGTGTGTAATGCTGATAGAATGTCTGAACTAAAGACGTGTCAAGTGCGATGATGTTAATTGCACAGTACTGTGTCGTACTGGGTGTGATAGGTCAATGTCATCAATATCTCATCATGTTCAGCACTGAGGACTTGTATCGCAGTCTGACAAGCGTTTACAGAGCTGATATCCGTTAAACTAGAGCTTCTCCACAGAGCACAGTAGCAGATTAAAGTGTCTAGAGCAGTGGAGGCTGCTGAGGGAGAGGACGGCTCATAATAACGCCTGGAAAGGAGCGCATGGAATGGCATCAATGTATTTGATACCATTCCACCAATTCTGCTCCAGCCATTATTATGAGCCTGTCCTCCCCAATTAAGGTGCCACCAATCTCCTAGATTAGGACCTAATGAATTTAATTCAATTGACTGATTTCCTTATTTGAACGGTAACTCAGTAAAATCGTTGAAGTTGCATGTTGCGTTTATATTTTTGTTCAGTATACAGAAAGTACAGGTTTGAAGCCCAGGGCATGGTAGAGTAAAAAGAGAAATAATATTAGACAACAAACACCCTTTGATCTTAAGAGAAGGGGTTTAGACAAAATAAACTATCAGGATAATTGAGTATGCCATAGCCCACCTGGTTAATCTCTGAGAAACTCTTCCTTTCCCACCACCGCTGCCCAGGGGAAGGCTCTTCAACAAAATCAAAAAGTAAAACTTCTGCCAAAGATAATATAGTGCTTGGAGAGAGGCTGTAAAATAGGATACATTATACGTGTAACACCTGGTCAGCTTCAAAGGGCTTTAGACGCAACGTAGGATCTAGATGTGCTATCACTGTAGAGGTTCTCCTTTACTTTTAAGTTATTGGGTATAAGGGCTTAACAAGATGTTGTCTTAGGAATTACACTTTGGATCAGAGCTCCCAGCCTGTTCATCTGGCACACACACACACACACACACACACACACACACACACACACACACACACACACACACACACACACACACACACAAAGACAGAGCGAGAGAAAGACACAGAGGGAGACAGAGAGTGTGTGTACCCAGGGAGGATTTCCTGATATTTATATTTCGTTTGACATTTGACTGCAAATAATCAAAGTCACTGAGACGCAGACACTCTCACAGTAATGCCAATTCCATGGGATGTGGAGTGGGGGACAGGGAAGGCATTAGCTGTGGCACAAGGTTGTTGATTCAAAGTTTCCTAAAACTGTGGAAAAAGTGTGAAGCTAGGCCATTACAAAGACAAAACAGAGGAGGAGCACAAACTCAGTATCCAGAATTACTCATTGTCCAGATGTCAGAGGAGCAGAACTCTTAGTCACTGCTAGTGCTGTGGTATAGCTCTGCAGAGCGCTGAGAGTTACTGCTCTGGGGAAGTGACTGATTTAGAGAGAGTGAGAGTGAGAGAGAGAGAGCGTGAGCGAGCCAGTATCAGGCAGTACCCAGAACCTTTGCCATGACACTCGGCAGCAACAAACATTTCCTTCCCCTCTCCTCTCTCAGCTTACTGGCCCCTCTGTACATATACAGTATTACTCAAACAACCATACCCCAACTAAATGAACCACTCGCATTCGCTTTCCGACGAGTAATATACAGTATATAATAATACGTGTTCAAAGAAGAAATGGAAAGATATATTTCAGCTGGGGGGGGGGGGGGGGGTTGTCATTGCAGCAAAGCAAATGGGAGAGACGAAATATATGTCTATAAGCAAAGTTTAATTTCACAGGACATAAAGCTGGGTTTTTATTATTTGTTTTTCTCTACTGGAAAGTACTACACCTCAAAGCCATTGGAAATGCAGGAGCGGATTGGAACAGACATCTGATGGGGCATTTTTAAAACAGCGGCTGAATTCTTTTCAAGGCCCTGACACCAGCCCATTTCTTTTCCACATGGCATTATTAGACAAATATCATCATTTTATTCCCATTTGCCTCAATTGACCTGTGGCCAGTCCATTTCTGGTGAAATATACCTGCATGGTGTTATTGAAAATCCAATCATGAAGCCAGCTTCCCTGCTGTGATAAATTAGAAAGTAGGAGCCAACATTTAACATCTTCCAAACAAACCTACCAGGACTACTTTTACTCTCTTTGAAGAATTCAAAGTGAGAACATTTCCTTTCACCAAAACTCGACAATAAGCCGACCTGAGAAGTTTTAAAGATGCGTAGCAAGAGAGAGTGGAGAGAGGAAGATATGGGAAAAAAACATAGCGACAAAGCGAGCGAAAGAGGCAAGTTGCGAGAAAGAAAGACCAGAAGCGAACAGACAGAAGGGACAAACAGACAGAGAGAGGAAGAGAGGCAAGAGGAGAGAGAGAAATACATGAAGCGAGCGAAAGACAGACCGAGACAGAGAGGTGAGAAGAGAGAAAGATTTGAAAGCAACATTCTGCTCGAATGAAAGACACAAATAATACATTTATAGATTACAGGGAAAAGGGGGCCACCTAGTCAGTTGTAGAACTGAATGCATTCAACTGAAACGTGTCTCCCACATTTAACACAACTCCTCTTTTTTTACCACTTTTTCGTGGTATCCAATTGGTAGTAGTTACAGTCTTGTCTCATCGCTGAAACTCCAGTGGAGAGTCTCAGTCTTAAATCATTTTCCACACACAGTCTGTGCCTGTATTTAGTTTTCATGCTAGTGAGGGCCGAGAATTCACTCTCACATAGGTACGTGGTTGCAAAGGGCATCAGTGTCTTAAAAGCGCGATTTGCCAAGGCAGGAAACTCTGAGCGTAGCCGTGTCCAGAAATCTGTCAGTGGCTTCTGATTAAATACAATTTTCCCAGAAATGCTTGTTGCAATTTCGATGAGGCTCTCTTGTTCAGATATCAGTAAGTGAACTGGAGGCAGGGCACGAAAGGGATAATGAATCCAGTTGTTTGTGTGGTCGGTTTCAGGGAAGTAACTGCGTAATTGTGCACCCAGCTCACTCAGGTGCTTCGCTATATCACATTGTCTGTCAGCTTGAGTTAATTTGCACACACAAAAAAATAATCATACAGACCTGTGCGTTGTCCTTGTTAATGCAATTTTGTCCCGCACATTGAAAATAGTTGCAGAAAGTCCCTGTAATCCTAGATTCAGATCGTTCAGGCGAGAAAAAACAAATCACCCAGATAGGCCAGTCGTGTGAGAAACTCGTCATCATGGAAGCGGTCAGACAAGTGAAAATGATGGTCAGTAAACTTTTAGCTCATCTCTCAATTCAAAAAAACGTGTCAATACTTTGCCCCTTGATAACCAGCTCACTTCAGTATGTTGTAAAAGCGTTACATGGTCGCTGCTCATATCATTGCATAATGCAGAAAATACACGATAGTTCAGGGACCTTGCATTAACAAAGTTAACCATTTTCACTGTAGTGTCCAAGCTGTCAGGCATTCCCTTGGCAGCAAGAGCATCTTGGTGGATGCTGCAATGTACCCAAGTAGTGTCGGGAACAACTGTTTACAAAAAAAACTCAAACTCGGTGGCTTATTTTTCAACTTGGCATGTTTTGTTTCTAAATGTCTGCGCAAGAGTGAAGGTGTCATCGAGTTGTGAGACAGTACTTTTGCACATGTAACACACTGTGGCTGAGGAAAGGCTCCCAATGTAAGTGAACCCCAAATCAATGTAGTTTATCATATTTGCGCCTCTTTGATGGTCCAACATCCCGGTCTGTTGTTCAGACATTTCCTGGGTAAGGGGGCAGTAGCCCTTCGGCTGCATCAGATTCCCAATTGTCAGTGTCCATGCTAGCTGGGCTAGCAACAAATGTAGAATTACTGATGCTAGCATTGGATGTGCTCGTGGAAGCAGAACAACTTGTGTCATCAACAGGTGCAGGTGTAGCACTGCTGGTTGTAGCAGTGCTATCAATAGAGCGGTTAGGTGTCTCTATGGACGTGGGACTTACTTTTAACTATTTATTCATTTTTGCGCAAACGGAATGAGCAGCAGCTACATTAGTAGAATTCCCGCGAGAGAGTAACGCATTAATGTGATTGGATGTTCATCATTTGAATAGGCTACCTGCATTTGACATTGTGTTGTTATTTAGCTGAACACCAGATTGTTAAATTACATTTTTGGCAGTGAAACGAGGCTATTCAGGCAAGAAAAAAACCTCACCCAAAAGTTTAGCCTCGTTGGAAAATATAAAATGGACTGTTTGAAAATGTGAAAAAGTTGAAATAATATAAATCACATTTTTATCTGGCGTACCCCGACGGTATTGCACGTACCCCTGGGGCTAGGCGTACCCCAGTTTGGCAATACCTGATCCAAAGCATCCCAAACAGGCTCAATGGGTGACATGTGGTGGCCACACAATGGGGCATTGAAGGCCATGGCTGCCAATCGGCCCTGCTTCGAAAGCACCTCTCACTCACATGGCTCTCAGATATCTCAATTAGCCATTACCCCATCAGGTGAAATGGCCCTTCTCACAGGCATTGCAGCTCCGAAGGAGGCTAGTAAATGAAAGACAGACACATCATGGATGCAACTGGGGAGTACTTCTTGTTGTTCTGTGCAAGAAAGTAATATTCCAAAACAGACTCTGGGACAATAGATCCCAAATGAATACAAATAAAAAGTAATCAAAAAACTTTTTAGAAACAATAAGACATTAAAAAAACACTTTACAAGCAATAAAGCCGACGCAAAAGATCAGAGCGTTTAAAAATGTTGATGAACTACTATGCTATTTCTTCAAATTATAAGCGCAGCAATGCCCACACAGCAGTGGGCTATAAGCGTGAATGTTCCAAAATGCAATTAGCAGGAAAACACCGTTCTCCAAAGCACAACACATAGGTTGTTAATAGGACTAGGATGGTCTCTTTTGCTGCTGGACAATGAAGGACAGTTGAGAACATGAGAGAGATACTGGTTTCAATGGCATTTGAGGAAATGTTTATAAAATGATCCCCTTAACGTTCCTATAGTCGGAACACGGTAAGATATGACTCATAAAATGAAAAAACAATTACGGTTAAATAGTTTGAAAACGTTGACTGCCTCCGTTCAGATTGCAAGGTGGGTGATGTTGTGATGCACAACAGGTACTCTCTCCTATCTGAAAGGAAAGTGACTGGAGTATGAGAGAATGAAGCCTTTAGACACTAATATTAATTATCCAACCTACATTATATTTGGTAAACATGACTGGTGTTTAGCTTATAATACATGTAATTCAAGTCTCATTAAAGTTTGTCAACATTTTTAGGTACCTCCCTCCTGTCAGCATCGGTCTGGACATGACAGACTGTAGCCAATAAGCATAGGCTATCACTTACAATTTGGCATGTAGGTTAAATATGTATGTACATTTACATACACTTGTGTTTTTCTTAACAGAATAGCTAGAGGTTTTTGGTTTTCAAATCAATTTAATTAGCTATTTTGGTTATTGGCCTTGGTGCCCTAGCAGATGCCTTGGTGCCCTAGCCGATTGGGCACCTCTAGAAGGCCAAATGGCCTTGCCCCAAAAATCATGAAAGAACTGGGACATTTTCAGCTTCCAGGAATGGTGGGCAGATCATTGCGACATGGGGGGGGGGCAATTATCATGCTGAAACATGAGATGATGGCGGTGGATGAATGGCACGACAATGGGCCTCAGGATCTTGTCACGGTATCGCTGCTCAATCAAATTGCCATCAATAAAATGCAACTGTGTGTGTTGTCCATAGCTTATGCCTGCCCGTACCATAACCCCATCACCACCATGGGACACTGTTCCCCACGTTGACATCAGCAAACCGCTCACCCACATGACGCCATACACGCTGGCTGCATCACATCTGGCTGTGATTAGGAGTCCCATATGGCGGCGCACAATTGACCCAGCATCGTCCGGGTTTGTCCGGGGCAGGCCGTCACTGTAAATAAGAATTTGTTCCTAACTGACTTGCCTAGTAAAAATTTTAAAAGTCATCATCTGCCCGTAAAGTTGAAACCGGGATTCATCTGTGAAGAGCACACTTCTCAAGCATGCCAGTGGCCATCGATGGTGAGCATTTGCCCACTGAACTCTGTTACGACGCCAAACTGCAGTCAGGTCAAGACCCTGCATGCAGCACGCAGATGAGCTTCCATGAGGCAGTTTCTGACAGTTTGAGCAGAAATTCTTCAGTTGTGCAAACCCACAGTTTCATCAGCTGTCCGGGTGGTTGGACTCAAATGATCCTGCAGGAGAAGAAGCTGGATATGGAGGTCCTGGGCTGGCGTGGTTACACATGGTCTGCGGTTGTGAGGCCTGTTTGGACATACTTCCAAATTCTCTAAAACAACATTGGAGGTGACTTATGGTAGAGAAATTAACATTAAATTCTCTGGCAACATCTCTGGTGGACATTCCTGCAGTCAGCATGTCAATTGCACACTCCCTCAAAACTTGAGACATCTGTGCACATTTTAGACTGACCTTTTATTGCACCTGTGCAATGATCATGATGTTTAATCAGCTTCTTGATATGCCACTCCTGTCAGGCGGATGGATTATCTTAGCAAATGAGAAATGCTCACTAACAGGAATTAAACAAATGTGTGCGCAAAATGTTAAAGAAATAAGCTTTTTATGCATATGTAACATTTCTGGGATCGTTTATTTCAGCTCATGAAACCAACACTTTACATGTTGTGTTTATATTGTTGTTCAGTGTAGTTAATAGACCAATAAGAAAGAGTTCCACAATCTAAATCAAAGTGGTGATGCAGCCAGTCAAAGAACTGGACCAAGGTGCAGCGAGGTGAGCGTACATTTTCTCTTTTATTCGAAATGACGCCGACAAAACAATACAAAACAAACCGTGAAGCTTAAGGCTATGTGCCATCAAACAAAGATAACTTCCCACAATCACAGGTGGGAAAAAGGGTACCTAAGTATGGTTCCCAATCAGAGACAACGATAGACAGCAGTCCCTGATTGAGAACCATACCCGGCCAAAACATAGAAATAGAACACAAAACATAGAATGCCCACCCCAACTCACGCACTGACAAAACCAAAATAGAGACATAAAGAGGATCTCTAAGGTCAGGGCGTGACAGTCAAGGTGCAGCTGTATAACTTTTTGAGGATCTGATCAGATCATGTTGAATCTTTTCAGCCTCCTGGAGGAGAAGCAGCATTGTTGTGCCCTCTTCACGACTGTTAGTGTGTGTGGACGATGATAATTCATTAGTGATGTGAACACCGAAGAACTTGAAGCTCTCGACCTGCTCCACTACAGCTCTGTCGAAGTGAATGGGGGCGTGCTCGGCCCTCCGTTTCCTGTAGTCCACGATCAGCTCCTTTGTCTTGATGATGTTGAGGGAGAGGTTGCAGAGGGAGGTGTTTAATCCAAAAGGTCCTTAGCTTGGTGTTGAGCTTGGAGGGCACTACGGTGTTGAACGCTGAGCTGCAGTCAATGAACAGCATCCTCACGTGGGTGTTATTTTGTCCAGATGGGAAAGGGCAGTGCAATAGAGATTTCATCATCTGTGGATCTGTAGTAGGATTCGATCTTGGATCTGTATTGGCACTTTGTCTGTTTGATGGTTCGTCGACGGGCGTAGCGAGATTTCTTATAAGCGTCCGGATTAATGTCCCACTCCTTGAAAGCGGCAGCTCTAACTTTTAGCTCAGTGCGGATGTTGTCTGTAATCCATGGCTTCTGGTTGGGATGTGTACATACGGTCACTGTGGGAACGACGTCGTCAATGCACTTATTATTAAGCCAATGACAGATGTGGTAAACTCCTCAACGCCAACAGATGAATCCCGGAACATATTCCAGTCTATGCTAGCAAAACAGTCCTGTAGCTTAGACGAGCAGTCTCTGTAATGTCACTCTGCCCTGTGGCGTTCAGCAGTCTGTGTACTGTCACTCTGCCCTGTGGTGTTCAGCAGTCTGTGTACTGTCACTCTGCCCTGTGGCGTTTAGCAGTCTGTGTACTGTCACTCTGCCCTGTGGTGTTCAGCGGTCTGTGTAATGTCACTCTGCCCTGTGGTGTTCAGCGGTCTGTGTACTGTCATGTACTGGCATTGCAAGCACCATTTGTACTGGTCTCCCGTGGGAATCAAACCCACAACCCTGGCATTGCAAGCACCATTTGTACTGGTCCCCCGTGGGAATCAAACCCACAACCCTGGCATTGCAAGCACTATTTGTACTGGTCCCCCGTGGGAATCAAACCCACAACCCTGGCATTGCAAGCACCATTTGTACTGGTCCCCCGTGGGAATCAAACCAACAACCCTGGCATTGCAAGCACCATTTGTACTGGTTCCCCGTGGGAATCAAACCCACAACCCTGGCATTGCAAGCACCATTTGTACTGGTCCCCCATGGGAATCAAACCCACAACCCTGGCATTGCAAGCACCATGCTCTACCAACTGATCATCACAAACCAATTGATGTCTCAATGTACTTAATTACTGGATTGGTCATTGTTTTCTTCATGGTGATGGAAAGTCTACAGGTACAAACATAGATGACCAGCCAATCTGGGCAGCAGGGTAGCCTAGTGGTTAGAGTGTTGGACTAGTAACCGGAAGGTTGCAAATTCAAACCCCTGAGCTGACATGGTACAAATCTGTTGTTCTGCCCCTGAACAGGCAGTTAGGCCGTCATTGAAAATAATAATTTGTTCTTAACTGCCTTGCCTAGTTAAATAACGGTACAAAAATCTACAATACAGTAATTTACATTAAGTGGTTTGTAAGTATGGTAAATTAATACTGCACAAAAAATAGTTTTCCATGTTATTTAATCAAGAAAAATATTTAATTTGATGTAGATGTTTTGTGTCTTTGGATATAACTTTGCACCATTTGATGTAGATGTTTGAGGACAGGGTTTTGTTCTTTCTGGATCCCATTAAAACAACAATTGCAGAGATAGGGACAGGGCAACAACTCTTACAATTCCAACTTAAGTCCTGCAAGATATTGTTCTTAATTATACAACTACCTTTTTGGCTAAAGCACCCCTACTTCCCTCGGCTCTGGCCCTGCGGCCTTCACAGTGTTAGCCTAAGATTAGTCTTGGTTTCTGCAGTTGGAGAGGAACGTTTCCCTTAATGTTATCACCAGGGTGAAGAGGAAGGGCTTTTGGCTCTGCACACATGCAAGCATGCATACACACACTTCCAGTCCATCTCTATGTGAAATTGCTCAGTCTTAATCACAGGGAGATAAATGATCAGTCCTGAACCTGCACCTCATTTGGCCCTGAGTGTGTACTATGAGTGTGTGTGTGTGTGTCTGTTCATTTGAATGCCGAGTCGAGACCTTGATTCCCAGTATGTCCTCTCTTATTACTATCAATGTGGGAGCAGAGTGGAGAAGGGGGAGATGACGATGACTCCCATCCCGCCAGCACATCAATGGAGAGGGAGAGTACACATGGAAATGTTGCTCAGAATGAGATCTTAAATAACTCAATCATGCTGTACTCACTGCCAGCACACACACAGTCACAGAGACAGTGCTGCTTCATCGGTCTCTGGAATGGGAAACATACCAAGTCTGTTTAAAATGCACTCCTCCAGTTCATGCCAGCGCTGAAAACAATTTATCTAGCAGCAATAAGAACAGCTGGTTGGGGGGGGGCACGTGTGATGTGGCTAATGCACCAACCGAGGTGTCACACAAACCCCTCTCGCCCTTCTCTCACTCCCCTCTCACGCTTGTCCCCCTCCTAGTTATCCAGGGCCTGGGGAGATGGTTGGTAGGAGAGGCGTTGGGGAGTGAGTTGTATCCCACTTAGGGTGCTGGAATCATGGGAAGACTATGGAGATGTCACTTTAATATCCAATCATCAAAACAAAACAGGCACTACATCCACTTCCTCTCCTCCTCAAATAATAGCAATAACAGAAGACAGCATTCAGACCAATAACAATAAGGATAGTCAGCATTCAGCTGTAGTGATTTAATCAGAATTACATTTGGTGCCTCATATGAATATACACAGCCATCTGGCATATGCAATGATTTGTGTGCTAGTTGGTCAGTGTGTGTGTGTGTGTGTGTGCCACAGAACCAAAGTCCCTCCACAGTGCCTCAAACTGGGTTCCCTTTCAACTCCCGACAAGATGGAGAATGGTGTTTTGTGTTGCGTAGCGGGGGCAACCTGGGGCAAGGATCCATCACAGAGACACCGGCCTGATAAACGCAACCGGGACCTCCCAATCTCCACGGCCCACAAAATAAGACCAGCAACCCCAGACATCATCTGACAGGATACACTGAAAGGTTCTCTATCGCTCTCTCTTTATCTCCCTCTCTCTTCACCCCTCTCACTCTCTCCCTTCATCCCACTATCTCTCACTCAGGGATATAATTCCAGCCGCATGGTTCTAAATGGATTCTGCCCTGTCCAGCAGGATACCTTTGATAAAGCCTCAGCGTACAGTATGATTGAGCAGCTTCTTAATGTATTCTCAGTGTCCAGGCATGGACCTGGCTACTACTACTACTACCACCACCACATGCACACACACACACCCCGGCAGGGAAAATCAGGGAGGGCAGGAGCCTCAGTGGACAGTTAAACAGGACTTTGAGCTACAGTATCTCCCGAGGGGGATTACTACTGAACGGGCCATTTTCAGTCGTGGAGAAGAAAATCAGATTCCTTTTCAAAAGGATCTCTTACAGTGCATGGGGGCATTTCCATCGAGCAGGACCCATGAGCACCGATATGTAAAGTTCATAGGAGTATGAAATTGGGTGTCAAATGAAGCTAAGAGTCATTATATTTTGGGGAAACTAAAGCATAGATTGAAAATATATATAATTTTCCCACAAACAAAAACAGATGGAAACATTGTCTTAGAAAACATCTACCGGGAAAAGTCTTACATAAAAACCCAATAATGTTGACGGAAAGTCCCCTGCCAACACTTATATTTAGTTTGGGAGAAATTGTTTACCTTCTGTATGTTTAACCTCTACGGGATCGGTGCCCCCGATCCCGTAGGCCAGTCCAACCTGGCCTTGATGTTAATACTTCTTATGGCTTAGATCCTGTTAACGGGATCGATATGACAGACAGTAAATGTGCAGGGCACCAAATTCAAAACAACAGAAATCTCAAAAGTCCTAAAAGTCCTCAAACAGAAGTATTTTACACCATTTTAAAGATAAACTTGTTGTTAATCCCACCACAGTTTCCGATTTCAAAAAGGCTTTACAGCAAAAGCACACCAAACGATTATGTTAGGCCTGCACCTAGTCACAGAAAAACACAGCCATTTTTCCAGCCAAAGAGAGGAGTCACAAAAGCAGAAATTGAGATGAATTAATCACTAAACTTTGATTTTCATCAGATGACACTCATAGGATTTACAGAAATAGTAATCATAAACGTTAAGATACAAGTGTTATGCACAGAATTAGAGATATACTTCTCCTTAATGCAACCGCTGTGTCAGATTTCAAAAAAACTTTACGGAAAAAGCAAACCATGCAATAATCTGAGTACGGCGCTCAGACAACAAATCAAGCCATACAGATGTCTGCCATGTTGTGGAGTCAACAGAAGTCAGAAATAGCTTTATAAATATTCACTTACTTTTGATGATCTTCATCCGAAGACACTCCCAGGAATCCCAGTTCCACAATAAAATGTTTGATTTGTTCGATAAAGTCCATCATTTATGTCCAAATACCTCCTTTTGTTAGCACGTTCAGTTCACAAATCCAAGCTCACGACGTGCGGGCAGGTCCAGGCGAAAGTTCAGAAGAAAAGTAATATTACAGTTCATAGAAACATGTCAAACGATGTATAGAATCAACGTTTAGGATGTTTTTATCATAAATCCTCAATGTTCCAACCGGAGAATTCCTTTGTCTTCAGCAATGCAATGGAACGCAAACTAACTTTCACGTGAACACGCGTGACCAGCTCATGACACTCTGCCAGACCACTGACTCATTCAGCTCCCATTCCCCCCTCCTTCACAGTAGAAGAATTAGACAAGGTTCTAAAGACGGTTGACATCTAGTTGAAGCCTTAGGAAGTGCAATTTGACCCCATAGACACTGTATATTCGATAGGCAATGAGTTGAAAAACTACAAACCTCAGATTTCCCACTTCCTGGTTGGATTTTTTCTCAGGTTTTTGCCTGCCATATGAGTTCTGTTATACTCACATACATCATTCAAACAGTTTTAGAAACTTTAGAGTGTTTTCTATCCACATCTACTAATAATATGCATATATTAGCAACTGGGTCTGAGTAGCAGGCAGTTTACTCTGGGCACCTTATTCATCCAAGCTACTCAATACTGCCCCCAGCCATAAGAAGTGTAACGTCCACAGACGGACTGGACCAAATCTGAACCTATCACAGACGTACGTTTCACAAGTTTGGATAGCACAGCACAGTAGAACACAGTATAGTATGGTACAGTACAATACAGTATAGTAAAGTACAGTGTAGTATAGTACAGTAGTGTACAGTATATTGTACTGTACTGACCTATACTCTACTGTGATGTCCAAACTTGTGAAGCAGAATGACATTCATATCCATAATTATGCATTTCTGTGTAGTACAGATCAGGGAACCAGGATCTAATCTAATCCATTTTGCTTCCTTTAAATTCAATAACCAAAAGAGAGATGTTCAAGCTCAAGGTACCATGTCATACCCGACATCCAAGGTGGGAAACGTGGTAGCATAAAAACCTGAAGAAGATCTTACCGTAATTCTGTTACCAAAGTTTGCATCAGCACAATTCTTCCACTAAATTTGTTATTGTACATTTTTCAGTAGAATTTGTTGAAAGTAGTCCTTGTGCATAGAGTTGTCTGGCTTGTTAAACTTTGAAATCAATGTTTTTTTGTTTGGCATACATTTTAAAGTGAAATAAAAGTTTAACTCCATTACGGTGAAATTGCCACTGGATAATATCTGGTCTGCTCTCTCCGATGTTGTCATGATCAAACAGGGTATTTTTTCTTCCACAGTGACAAAGCTGTTTCCTCAAAAAGTAATGTCAAAGCCAATGAACACTAATGTAAGACCCTTGCTGGCTGCTTTGATGTAATGGCCATATGAAATTGAGCGCCATTAGACAGAAGAAGGCTCGGTGAGGCACGGTTGAGGAGGGACGACACTTTCTCCCCCTGCTCGTCTCTCCAACATTGCAATATGTGCTGACAAGTTTATAGCAGTATACTGTATCTCATCCTTGAATAAGCCCAAATTACTGCAATTAGAGTGCTGGTGCATAGAGGAGAAGGGGAGATGGGTAGTATCGATCATGGAATGGAATAGAATGGCTTGAGTGACAGACGGTTGATCAGAAGACAGGGTTGGAGGGGGAGGGGGTGAGGTAGAGAAGTGCAGTGTAATGACTATTGGGGAGGACAGGACATGGGGCCAGTTACCAAGACAGTCAAATCATGTTGTAATGAGTATGATGGGAGTCCTGGTTTCAAGCGCATGGCGCAGCAGGTGTTTATTTAGTAAAGGACCACAGGAGGAGGCAGGTAGCAGGGTCCAAGGCCAGGCAGAAGGTCATACACAGGGAATCCAAAAAGGTAACAGTACAGGCAGGGAAAAGGCTAATACCGTAGTCTGGGAGATCAGGCAAGATGTTGATGAAAGGACATCTGATAGGCAAAAGTACAGGCAGGGAATAGGCAAAAAATGTTGTTGGTGAGGATGGCCAAAAACCACAATACATAGGATGACTAATATGGAAATTAACAGCGCTCTGACTAGAATGTGGACAAAAACAAACAATACCTCACAATGATGGGGTGCGAAGAACTGAACTGAATAGTATGTGTAAATGACATACAGGTACGTGAACAGGTGATTGGGATCTGGAGAGTGAGCTGTGTTCAGGGGATCTGTGTGTTTGAGTGTGAGCTGGAAAGTAAGCTGCGTTCAGGGGATCTATGCGTTTGAGAGTGTGAGCTGGAAAGTGAGCTGCGTTCAGGGGATTTATGTGTTTGAGAGTGAGTTGGAAGCAGACGTTACACATGTAACCATGTTTTGTCCTATACGTCTTTTCTAGCTAAAGCCCCACTTTATCTCAGCTCACTGGTCACCATAGCAGCACCCACCCATAGCTCGCGCTCCAGCAGGTATATTTCACTGGTCATCCCCAAAGCCAACACCTCCTTTGGCCGACCATCCTTCCAGTTTCCTGCTGCCAATGACTGGAACGAATTGGAGAAGAAAAAAATTGCTGAAGCTGGAGACCTCGATCTCCCTCTCTAACTTTAAGCATCAGCTGTCAGAGCAGCTTACCGATCACTGTACCTGTACACAGCCAATCTGTAAATAGCACACCCAACTACCTCATCCCCATATTGTTACTTATTCTCTTACTATTTTGCACCCCAGTATCTCTACTTGCACATCTATCACTCCAGTGCTAATGCTAAATTGTAATTATTTCACCTCTATGGCCTATTTATTGCCTTACCTCCCTAATCTTATACATTTACAAACACTGAACATAGATTCTTCTATTGTGTTATTGACTGTATGTTTATGTGTAATTCTGTTGTTTTTGTCGCACTGCTTTGCTTTATCTTGGCCAGGTCACAGTTGTAAATGCTTGTTCTCAACTGGCCTACCTGGTTAAATAAAAAAGTGTTTTTCTGTAATTGAAGATGTAAACTACATCTGTAAAACTAGTAATTGGAGAGTATTACTCATCCTTACTTCGAGTCCATAGCATGAAAGAGGTTGAGTGGTCATATCCATTGGCCTGATAGTTGTGTACTCTTCCTCAATAATATAGCAACAAGTCATTATATTATTTTCTATCATGAAAGCCTCTAAATGACACTTGTTTTTTTGTCCTGGTACATAACATAGTAGGTATAGATAGAGAGAGATCAATAGTATTGATGGGCTCTCAGGCTTGCACCCTCCCTGCTGCTCAGTCACATGCAGGCGAAGGCTGTGCTCCCATAATTCAGTCTGATTTAAGGCTGTGATAGAGCACTTATAGGGATAATAAGCAACATAATTTGCAGGAAGATGTGAGCGGACTGGATAAATTAGGCAGTCGTTTTCTGCAGCACGCTTCTCTCCCTCTTTCTCGCTCGGTTTCTCCATCTTCCTCTAGTTGTGTCAATGTTTATCTCGCTGTGTCGTTCCCCCTCTTTCTCTTTAGAGGAGGAGGGTTTGGTTGTGACAGAGAGTAATCACATCTATAACCTGTGTACCATGTGTCTCCTTTCGTTCACATTTATCATGTTTATCCTTATCAAGCCCCGTGCCATTTCTATCAGGTAGATAGAAGCAGCATCTGAAAATGCATCGACTGCATGGATCACTATCATCAGTCATACGGACTGATCAACAGGCTAAGACATGAGCTATGAAGTCAGCTAAAGGAACAGGACTGAACAAGTCAGTGAGCTCTTCTCATTTACCAACCATCTCAGAAATTCATGAAGGTTCAAGAATGAACAGAAATTCCGCTCCAAATGTCCTCCAATGGAGTGTGTTTCTCGCCAAGCCAACTAGGAGCAAAAACAACAGAAAGCAATATTTTGTCAAATGAAATGTTGATATTCTACATGTTCAATACTGTAAAAGTGCACCTCGCCTTGGCGCCTTCAAACAACCATAAGAGACTTGCAGCCAGGCCAATCCTGTAATGAAGCAGCCTCTCTACAGCCTGGTCCAAGATCTGCTTGTACGTGTTTGCCACTGCTGACCAGGACAGCACAAACAGATCAAACTGTTCTGGGACTAGGCCATCTCTCCTCTACACCTACAGTGTAAAGCTGAATTGCTGGTCATAAGAGGTCCAACAAAAGATGTCAACTCTTGATGTGTGGTGATGAATTCAAAACGGTTAACACTGATGCCCAGTATTGCAAACATTTACTTTTATAGTTCCTGTTGGAGCAACCTACTCATGCACTGACAGTTACTTGTAAGACCCTCCTGACCAATAGTTAAATAGCAGTTAAAAAAACAAAACAAAAAACAGCATAACAGGATCAACAATGCTATGGGCTCCGGTCAAAAACAGTTCAATTTATAGGGAAATAGGGACGGAATCTTGAAAATCCAAAACATCGCACAGCCTCAAAGGAAAAACCCTCGTCAGTAATGTCTGCTTTTGTCCCCTTCAAAAATAAGGCCTACACTTGTAGAACAATATCACAACATGCAGCCTGTTGCATCAGGACGATTAGAGCTCACTCTGCACCATTCGACAGGCACACACACAAACACACTCTTTGACAAGCAGGCAGCCCCGCTCGGCGGTCCATAATGAGTGCCCTTAAACTCTACAGTTGCCAATTACAGGGCATCATTAGCATCAAAATGCATTTAAAATCAGGCTCTTTTTGTTAACTAAACCATGGTGGAGCTCCTTGGCGGTGCACGCGCTCCTCAGCGGTGCACGCGCTCCTCAGCGGTGCACCCACACACACAGTGTGATCAAGTGCACTGAACCTCACAGCTTGTTCACATTAATTAAGTGGTTTTGAGAAAACATTCCATCTAAATTCACGGAATGTCTCAAATCTTTTGGGTTGGGGCTTGTTTGCACTTATGTACTCTCAGGAGGACTATGTTACACAGCCACCCAGAACGGGAAGACTCCACGGTTTCATCACCACAGAGGTTGGTGCGTGTTGTGTATTCTTATGAAAAACAGCCGCCAAAAAGATCAGGGGAGGAAGAAACTGACTGTCAAGGAATGCGTGACTTTAGTAGGTCGGTTTAGGGGTTCAGCAGGAGCATTCCTAAAGAGAAGGTTTTGTTCAATGAATGTCAATCATCTACAGATTGCGAAATATGCAGATTTGTTTTTTGATGGGGGCAGGGGGGTTAAGTTACTGTATATAATATGTACATTTGAAGTCGGAAGTTTACATACACTTAGATTGGAGTCATTGAAACTCGTTTTTCAACCACTCCACAAATGTCTTGTTAACAAACTATAGTTTTGGCAAGTCGGTTAGGACATCTACTTTGTGCATGACACAAGTCATTTTTCCAACAATTGTTTACAGACAGATTATTTCACTTCATTCATTGTGTCACAATTCCAGTGGGTCAGAAGTTAACATACACTAAGTTGACTGTGCATTTAAACAACTTGGAAAATGACAGAAAATTGTCATGGCTTTAGAAGCTTCTGATAGGCTAATTGACAACATTTGAGTCAATTGGAGGTGTACCTGTGGATGTATTTCAAGTCCTACCTTATCAAGCAGAGGCACTGAGTGTTATCATGGGAAAATCCAAATAAAAATCAGCCAAGACCTCAGAAAAGAAATTGTAGACCTCCAAAATTATAGTTCATACTTGGGAGCAATTTCCAAACGCCTGAAGGTACCACGTTCATCTGTACAAACAATAGTACGCAAGTATAAACACCATGGGACCACGCAGCCGTCATACAGCTCAGGAAGGAGACGCGTTCTGTCTGCTAGAGATGAACGTACTTTAGTGCGAAAAGTGCAAATCAATCCCAAAACAACAGCAAAAGGACCTTGTGAAGATGCTGGAGGAACCAGGTACAAAAGTATCTATATCCACAGTAAAACGAGTCCTATAGCAACATAACCTGAAAGGCCACTCAGCAAGGAAGAAGCCACTGCTCCAAAACCGCCCTAAAAAAGCCAGACTTCGGTTTGCAACTGCACATGGGGACAAAGATCGTACTTTTTGGAGAAATGTCCTCTGGTCTGATGAAACAAAAATAGAACTGTTTGGCCATAATGACCATCGTTATGTTTGGAGGGAAAATGGGGAGCCTTGCAAGCCGAAGAACACCATCCCAAATTTGAAGCATGGGGGTGGCAGCATCATGTTGTGGGGGTGGCAGCATCATGTTGTGGGGGTGCTTTGCTGCAAGAGGGACTGGTGCACTTCACAAAATAGATGGCATCATGAGGCAGGAAAATTGTGGATATATTGAAGCAACATCTCAAGACATCAGTCAGGAAGTTAAAGCTTGGTCGCAAATGGGTCTTACAAATGGACAATGACCCCAAGAATACTTCCAAAGTTGTGGCAAAATGGCTTTTTTCCCACCTTTATTTAACCAGGTAGGCAAGTTGAGAACAAGTTCTCATTTACAATTGCGACCTGGCCAAGATAAAGCAAAGCAGTTTGACACATACAACAACACAGAGTTACACATGGAGTAAAACAAACACAGTCAATAATACAGTAGAAAGGCCTCCCGGGTGGCGCAGTGGTTAAGGGCGCTGTACTGCAGCACCAGCTGTGCCATCAGAGTCCCTGGGTTCGAGCCCAGGCTCTGTCGTAACCGGCCGCGACCGGGAGGTCCGTGGGGCGACGCACAATTGGCCTAGCGTCGTCCGGGTTAGGGAGGGATTGGTCGGTAGGGATCTCCTTGTCTCATCGCGCACCAGCGACTCCTGTGGCGGGCCGGGCGCAGTGCGCGCCAGCCAAGGTTGCCAAGTGCACGGTGTAGCCTCCGACACATTGGTGCGGCTGGCTTCCTGGTTAGATACGCGCTGTGTTAAGAAGCAGTACGGCTGGTTGGGTTGTGTATCGGAGGACGCATGACATTCAGCCTTCGTCTCTCCAGAGCCCGTACGGGAGTTGTAGCAATGAGACAAGATAGTAGCTACTACAACAATTGGATACCACAAAATTGGGGAGAAAAAGGGGTAACATTTTAAAAAAAAATATATAATAATAATAATAATAATAATAATAATAATAATAATAATAATAATACAGTAGAAAAATAAGTCTATATACAATGTGAGCAAGTGAGGTGAGATAAGGGAGGTAAAGGCAAAATAAGGCCATGGTGCGAAGTAAATACAATATAGCAAGTAAAACACTGGAATGGTTGATTTGCAGTGGAAGAATGTGCAAAGTAGAGAGAAATAATGGGGTGCATAGGAGCAAAATAAATAAATAAATACAGTAGGGAAAGAGGTAGTTGTTTGGGCTAAATTATAGATGGGCTATGTGCAGTAATGTGTGAGCTGCTCTGCAGCTGGTGCTTAAAGCTAGTGAGGGAGATAAGTGTTTCCAGTTTCAGAGATTTTTGTAGTTCGTTCCAGTCATTGGCAGCAGAGAACTGGAAGGAGAGGCGGCCAAAGGAGGAATTGGTTTTGGGGGTGACCATACCTGCTGGAGCGCATGCTACAGGTGGGTGCTGCTATGATGACCAGCGAGCTGAGATAAGGGGGGACTTTACCTAGCAGGGTCTTGTAGATGACCTGGAGCCAGTGGGTTTGGCGATGAGTATGAAGCGAGGGCCGGCCAACAAGAGCGCACAGGTCGCAGTGGTGGGTATTTGTAGTTGTCCACATATTCTAAGTCAGAGCCGTCCAGAATAGTGATGTTGGACAGGCGGGCAGGTGCAGGCAGTGATCGGTTGAAGAGCATGCATTTAGTTTTACTTGTATTTAAGAGCAATTGGAGGCCACGGAAGGAGAGTTGTATGGCATGAAGCTCACCTGGAGGGTTGTTAACCTGTCTAAGATATTGGTTCCCAATTGGGGATCAACCCTCCCACGTTCAGCTGAAACGGTGGCGCATGGAACGCAAAAATATTCTTAAAAATATTTAACCTCCACACATTAACAAGTCCAATAGCTCAAATGAAAGATAAACACCTTGTTCATCTAGCCAGCAAGTCAGATTTCTAAAATGTTTTACGGCGAAAACATAGCACATATATATGTAAAACCACCGCCAGACACAGCTCATTTGAATAGCCAAAACATGCAATCAACAAACGCAGGATTAAAAAATAAATCGCTCACTAACCTTTTGAAAATCTTCATCAGATGACAGTAATATGACATGTTACACAGTACATATTATTTTTTTCAATAATATGCCATTTATATCCATAAATGTCCATTTACAGTGAGTTCACGTTCAGAAATTACTCAAAAATGCCCGCAGGAAATCTATGTAGCGCGGCAAGATAACGTAAATAGACATCATAAACTTTGACTAAATATACATGTTCTACATATAGTTAGAAAGATACACTGCTTCTTTATGCAACCGCTTTGTTA
Organism: Oncorhynchus mykiss; assembly: GCF_057628025.1. Taxonomy (NCBI): domain Eukaryota; kingdom Metazoa; phylum Chordata; class Actinopteri; order Salmoniformes; family Salmonidae; genus Oncorhynchus; species Oncorhynchus mykiss. Next base: position 67,981,041 of record NC_143031.1, read on the forward strand.
GATTTATTTTTAACGTTACAGAAATCGCACACTATTCAATATGCTGAGACAGCGCTCAGTTCCAAGCTACATTTCTACGTAATGTTGGAGTCAACAGAAACACAGATTTAAGCATAAATATTCCCTTACCTTCGATGGTCTTCGTTCAGAATGTTCTGGAAGGCTTCATACTTACCCAATACATCGTTTGGTTTCAAGTCTTGCGTCTTTGTATTAGCTACTGCTAATAACATCAGCTGAAATGCACCCAAAACGTCCTCTGGTCCGGAAAAGTTGCGCATCAAAACTTCAAAATTACATATTATATGTCGACTAAACAGGTCAAACTAAGTGCAGAAGCAAGCTTTATGATGTTTTAGACACGCAAAACAAACTTCAATTCAATCGGCCATCGTCTGCCCTTCTCTTGAGTGCTGGAACAAAGGAATGGCTGGGACCAATTCGCGCCCCTACGCACAGCCTATTCTCTCGTGGCACGCACTAATTTCACTCCCATAGGGTCAATTCTCGCGGGATTTGAACGATTCAAAGCTCTACTGAAAGAGGACATCTAGCGGAAGAGATAGAAAGTGTCATAAAGAATCATAACTGGTTGGGAAGGGTGGGGGCCATGACGTCAAAGTTGCTCCAACTTTCATGGCCACAAAAACTAGTTTGGAAGAATGCCTGCCCTGTGAGTTCTGCTATACTTACAGACATAATTCCAACGGTTTTAGAATCTTTAGAGTGTTTTCTATCCAATAATAATTTTTATTTGCATATATTAGCAATTTTTGACAGATTTTTTTTTCAGTTTACTAGGGGTACCCAATCTCTACAAAGGGGGCATATGTCTGCCATATCCTTAACACAGTGTCCAAAGAAGGGCCAGAAGAATACAGAATGGTGTCGTCTGCGTAGAGGTGGATCAGAGACTCACCAGCAGCCAGAGCGACATCATTAATGTATACAGAGAAGAGAGCCGGTCCAAGAATTGAAACCTGTGTCACCCCCATAGAGACTGCCAGAGGCCCGGACAACAGACCCTCCGATTTGACACACTGAACTCTTATCAGAGAAGTAGTTGGGGAACCAGGCGAGGCAATCATTTGAGAAACCAAGGCTGTCGTGTCTACCGATGAGGATGTGGTGATTGACAGAGTCGAAAGCCTTGGCCAGGTCAATGATTACGGCTGCACAGTATTGTTTCTTATCGATAGCGGTTAAGATATCGTTTAGGACCTTGAGCGTGGCTGAGTTGCACACATGACCAGCTCTGAAACCAGATTGCATAGCGGAGAAGGTATGTTGGGATTCAAAATGGTCGGTAATCTGTTTGTTGACTTGAATTTCGAAGACCTTAGAATGGCAGGGTAGAATAGATATAGGTCTGTAGCAGTTTGGGTCAAGAGCGTCCCCCCCCTTTGAAGAGGGGGATGACCGCAGCTTTCCAATATTTGGGAATCTCAGACGACACGAAAGAGATTTGAACAGGCTAGTAATAGGGGTGGCAACAATTTCGGCAGATAATTTTAGAAAGAAAGGGTCCATATTGTCTAGCCCGGCTGATTTGTAGGGGTCCAGATTTTGCAGCTCTTTCAGAACATCAGCTGACTGGATTTGGGAGAAGGAGAAATGGGGAAGGCTTCGGTGAGTTGCTGTGGGGGGTGCAGTGCTGTTGACCGGGGTAGGGGTAGCCAGGTGGAAAGCATGGCCAGCCGTAGAAAAATGCTTATTGAAATTCTCAATTATAGTGGATTTATCGTGGTGACAGTGTTTCCTATCTTCAGTGCAGTGGGCAGCTGGGAGGAGGTGTTCTTATTCTCCATGGACTTTACAGTGTCCCAGAACTTTTTGAGTTTGTGTTGCAGGAAGCACATTTCTGCTTGAAAAAGTTAGCCTTGGCTTTTCTAACTGCCTGTGTATTTTGGTTTTTAGCTTCCCTGAAAAGTTGCATATCACAGGGGCTGTTCGATGCTAATGCAGAATGCCATAGGATGTTTTTGTGTTGGTTAAGGGCAGTCAGGTCTGGAGAGAACCAAGGGCTATATATGTTCCTGGTTCCAAATTTCTTGAATGGGCCATGCTTATTTAAGATGGTGAGGAAGGCATTTAAATTAAAAAAAACAGACATCATCTACTGACGGGATGAGATCAATATCCTTCCAGGATACCCCGGCCAGATCAATTAGAAAGGCCTGCTTGCTGAAGTGTTTCAGGGAGCGTTTGACAGTGATGAGTGGAGGTCGTTTGACCGCTGACCCATTACGGATGCAAGCAATGATCGCTGAGATCTTGGTTGAAAACAGCAGAGGTGTATTTAGAGGGCAAGTTGGTTAGGATGATATCTATGAGGGTGCCCGTGTTTACGGCTTTGGGGTGGTACCTGGTAGGTTCATTGATAATTTGTGTGAGATTGAGGGTGTCAAGCTTAGATTGTAGGATGGCTGGTGTGTTAAGCATGTTCCAGTTTAGGTCGCCCAGCAGCACGAGCTCTGAAGATAGATGGGGGGCAATCAGTTCACATATGGTGTCCAGAGCACAGCTGGGGGCAGAGGGTGGTCTATAGCAGGCAGCAATGGTGAGAGACTTGTTTTTAGAGAGGTGGATTGTTAAAAGTAGAAGTTCAAATTGTTTGGGTACAGACCTGGATAGGACAGAACTCTGCAGGCTATCTTTGCAGTAGATTGCAACACCGCCCCCTTTGGCCGTTCTATCTTGTCTGAAAATGTTGTAGTTCGGGATGAACATTTCAGAATTTTTGGTGGTCTTCCTAAGCCAGGATTCAGACACAGCTAGAACATCCGGGTTGGCAGAGTGTGCTAAAGCAGTGAATAAAGCAAACTTAGGGAGGAGGCTTCTAATGTTAACATGCATGAAACCAAGGCTATTACGGTTACAGAAGTCATCAAAAGAGAGCGTCTAGGGAATAGGAGTTGAGCTATGCACTGCAGGGCCTGGATTCACCTCTACATCACCAAAGGAACAGAGGAGGAGTAGGATAAGGGTACGGCTAAAAGCTATGAGAATTGGTCGTCTAGAATGTCTGAAACAGAGAGTAAAGGGAGGTTTCTGGGGGTGATAAAATAGCTTCAAGGTATAATGTGAATACAGTGGAGGTAAACCTAGGTATTGAGTGATGATGAGAGATATATTGTCTCTAGAAACATCATTGAAACTAGGTGATGTCATCGCGTGTGTGGGTGGTGGAACTGAAAGGTTGGATAAGGTATAGTGAGCAGGGCTAGAGGCTCTACAGTGAAATAAGCCAATAAACACTAACCAGAACAGCAATGGACAAGGCATATTGACATTAAGGAGAGGCATGTTTAGTCGAGTGATCATAAGGGTCCAGTGAGTAGTGAGGTTGGTTGGGGTCACGGCGATTCAGACAGCTAGCCAGGCCATTGGTAGCAAGCTAGCATAGGATGGAGGTCTGTTTTTAGCCACCTCGTGCGTTTCTGTCGGTAGATTAGTGGGGTTCCGTGTGGTAGAGGGGATAAATCCAATTGGCAAAATAGATATAGTTATAGTGACCCAAGAGAAATTGTCCGATATACTTATTCAAATAGCAGCCGATAAGACAGCTAACAATTAGCGTGCCGCAGATGGGCGTTCAGGTAACGTCGCGACGGAGGGGCCAGTTGGATAACTCCCTCGGGCAGATAACGTCGGCAGTCCAGTCGTGAAGGCCCGGTGGGGCTCCGCATCGGCAGTAAAACGGGTCCGGATAGGTGATTGTAGCCCAGGTGTGGCTGATAGAACTCTTCAGCTGGCTAGCTCGGGAATAATTGATGTTTGCTCCGGGATCAACGTAAATCAATAGTCACACGGATAGCAGCTAGCTAGCTGTGAGATCCAGGTGTAAATGTCCAGAGCTTGAGGTTGAAATCCGGGGATATGGAGAGAAAAATAGGTCCGATATGTTCTAGTCTGAATCGCGTTGTACAAAACTGGTGATAGATTTTCGAGCTAAAGGATAGCTGATGACCACAAATCGTGGTTAGCTGAATACTAACGTTAGCCAGTAAACTGGCTAGCTTCTGGCTAGCTTCTATTGTGGATTTCAGATTTGAGGTAAATTATACTTTTATTTTTTAAATTGGTGAGGCGGGTTGCAGGAGAGTGTTTGAAGTTGAGTTTTAGAAAAATAAAATATATAAAAATTATGCGAAGAAAGGTGTAAATATATATATATATATATATATATATATATATATATATATATATATATACACACACACACACACACGGGACAAAACGAGGACAAAGGACGTCTGACTGCTATACCATCTTGGGAATCAGAAAGACTTATGGCTTAAGGACAACAAAGTCATGGTATTGGAGTGGCCATCACAAAGCCCTGACCTCAATCTTATAGAACATTTCTGGGCAGAACTGAAAAAGCGTGTGCGAGCAAGGAGGCTCTGTCAGTAGAAATGGGCCAAAATTCACCCAACTTATTGTGGGAAGCTTGTGGAAGAATACCCGAAACGTTTGAACCAAGTTAAACAATTTGAAGGCAATGCTACCAAATACTAATTGAGTGTATGTAAACTTCTGACCCACTAGGAATGTGATGAAAGAAATAAAAGCTGAAATGAGTCATTCTCTCTACTATTATTCTGACATTTCACATTATTAAATAAAGTGGGGATCCTAACTGACCTAAAAACAGGGACTTTTTACTAGGACTAAATGTCAGGAATTGTGAAAAACTGAGTTTAAATGTATTTGGCTAAGGTGTATGTAAACTTCCGACTTCAACTGTAAATATTATGTCTGTGGTTAAGCAAGCATGACAGACACACACCATTCAGGATCAGGGAATTCATCTTCCTATTCAAGTGCCATCACTCATTCACCAATTAGGCAAGGAGAGAATATAACGCATCATAAATCGACAGTCTTACAGCAGTACTCCTGTATACCAGGACACTGTGAATGTGTCGGTGGTGAGCTAACCAACACTGGCGCTGAGGGCTCACTGTGCTATAAGCCATGTGGGCGTCACGCTAGGCTGGCCACACAAAGCCACTGTGTGAACAAGTGTTTGGTGTTCAGAATCCTTGGGTCGCCTCCATGGGGAACCCTACCCCCCGCTTGGGCCTTGTCTTTCATAAGGGCTGGAGCATGTGAGGGAGGAGGAGGTGGTGGTGGTGGAGGAGGAGGAGTACTGTGTGTTTCGAATTTCAAAACTCCTCTACTGAAGGAAGATGACAAGCAGAGACGTTAATAAAGCCAAGATGCTTTCAGAAGTCATTCAACCGCTGCTGAGTATGACTACACTGTATTCTACAGATATCCTGTTTTGTTGTTTTCTTTCAGAAATTCAAAAAAGGACCCAAAAACAAGATTACTATCTGTTATCATGGAGCCAGCTCGCTCCTGAGATGTGTGTGTGTGTGTTTTTTTTCTCTGAATATGTTGTCTGTGTTGTCTCCTCAGTTCCCGGCACAGCAGCAGTGTGAGCATGTGTCTGCCTCTCGAGTGTGGAGCAGATATCCCCACAAACGCCCTGGGCCGGGGACTTCTGAGTGAGGCTTAAGAGTGTGTGTGCATACGTATTGAGATTCATGTGCTTGATCCCCGCCGAGATGAGGGTACGTAAGATGGTGGGTCGGGGCACCTCGCCACCCTCCCCTCACCCTTCCTGCTCCTGACAGGAATGTACACGCCGGAATCACACGGTCACGCCAATGACAGGAGCCAATTTCAATGTGATCTGAGCAGGAGACACATTTAAAACATGTTGGGTTGGGAGAGAGAAAAGAAGAGGAAAAGACATCCTCCAACCAGTCTTGCACATTCCAGAAGGTTCTGCCATATGCTTGTTGTTGAGGACACAGACACAGCTGCCCCCGAGACTGATTTTTGCTGGGTTTTCGTGGTCCTGTCTTTAGGCGCCAGTGTGGTTCTGGGTGCTAATTACAATTCCAGACCAAAAAGGAAAGGGAAAAATGAAAAGAGGGAGATGGAGAGAGAGACTGAGAGGAGGGGATCTTAGCTAAACAAAAGCTTCTGTGTAAGTGAGGATTGGGCCAAGATGGGGAGTTAGTTATCAGGGGGGAGATGGAGGCTGATTAAAACTATACTCTGTGGGGAAACCATTGTTAGGAGACATGGAGAGAAACTGACCGGACTGGGATTGTGCTAGCGTCGATTTTCACACAAACTAAAAAAAATAGAAACTCCTTATTGATATTCTACTGGTCAAACCTGAGCAACAAAGAAAAAAAAGCATCAAAAGATTGTGATGCAGAAGGGATACCTGCAATCATTCACTAATCTGACTATAGGCCTACTGTACCAGTCACACCTACTCATTCAAGGGTTTTTCTTCATTTGTATTATTTTCTACATTGTAGAATAATAGTGAAAACAAACTATGAAATAACGCGTATGGAATCATGTAGTAACCAAAAAAAGTGTGAAACAAATCAAAATATATTTTAGATTCTTCAAAGTAGCCTATCTTTGCCTTGACAGCATTGCACACTCATGGCATTCTCGCAACCAGCTTCACCTGGAATGCTTTTCAACAGTCTTGAAGGAGTTCCCACATATGCTGAGCACTTGTTGGCTGCTTTTGCTTCACTCTGCGGTCCAACTCATCCCAAACTATCTCACTTGGGTTGAGGTCAGGTGATTGTGGAGGCCAGGTCATCTGATGCAGCACTAATCACTCTCCTTCTTGGTCAAATAGCCCTTACACAGCCTGGAGGTGTTGGGTCATTGTCCTGTTGAAAAACAAATGATAGTCCCACTAAGCCCAAACCAGATGTGATGGTGTATCGCTGCGGAATGCTGTGGTAGCCATGCTGATCAAGTGTGCCTTGAATTCTAAATAAATCACTGACAGTGTCACCAGCAATGCACCAGCACACCTCCTCCTCCATGCTTCATGGTGGGAACCACACATTTGGAGATCATCCGTTCACCTACTCTTCACCTACTCTCACAAAGACACGACGGTTGTAACCAAACATCTCAAATTTGGACTCATCAGTCTAAAGGACATGTTGAGATGTGTCAGTTACTTGAACTCTGAAGCATTTATCAGGGCTACAATTTCTGAGGCTGGTAACTCTAATTAACTTATCCTCTGCAGCAGAGGTAACTCTGGGTCATCCTTTCCTGTGGCGGTCCTCATGAGAGTCAGTTTCATCATAGCGCTGAATGGTTTTTGCGACCGCACTTGAAGAAACGTTCAAAGTTCTTGAAATTTTTCAGATTGACTGACCTTTATGATGATGGACTGTCATTTATTTTTGCTCATTTGAGCTGTTCTTGCCATAATATGGACTTGGTCTTTTACCAATTAGGGCAAATCTTCTGTATACCACCCCTAACTTATCACAACACAACTGGTTGGCTCCAAAGCATTAAGAAAGAAATTCCACAAATTAACGTTAAACAAGGCACACCTGTTAATTGAAATGCATTCCAGGTGAGTACTTCATTAAGATGGCTGAGATAATGGCAAGAGTGTGCAAAGCAGTCATCAAGGCAACTTTGAAGAAACTCAAAATATAAAATATATTTGGATTTGTTTAACACTTTTTTGGTTACTACATGATTCCACATGTGTTATTTAAAGGGGCAATCAGCAGTTGCTCCATACATTTTTCGATTTATAAATTAATGATATGTACCCATTGATTCTTGAAGAATATAACTTACAAATGATTCAAGAGCTTAGTTTAACTGTCATACCCCATCAATACCCAACATATAAGCTTGTTTTACTCCCATGTTTGCAAACAAAGTCAATTTAAACAAACACTATATAGCCTCAAAACATGCTTAGAATGATCATTTTGAAATAATGGATGGTCAGTCTTTGCATCCATAACTCTATGAATTTGAAAGTGGTTACATTTCTCCAGCCCCATCCCTCAGCTCTTACCGAAACAGGGACGGGGAGGACACTTTGTTATTGTTTCTACTGCTGATTGACGCTTTACGTGTGATGTGTGTGAACGTATGTGTGTGTTGGGAATGTAATATTGCATGAGGCTAGACTAAAGTCAAGGGCACACACTCAAACCAAAGCCCAGGGAGCCTGACAGAGTCCAATATCCCAGGAGAATAGTTATAGTTATGATGCCAGCCGAGTATCTCTCAATAGTGCCACTCACAGACTTTATCTCTCTCTCCTCTTTCCCATTAGTTTGAGTGAGCAAAGGCAACTGTTTGGAAAACATAAGGCCAGGCAAGGCTCCTAAACAAACACACACACACACACACCAAGAATCCAATCTATGAGAATGATTGGCCGTGGGGTTAGAATGCAATTCACCACTTCAGAAAACAACACTGTAAATAGAGGCCAAACTCCTCAAATCACCTCCACACAGGATTGGGGAGTAACTGGTTACATGTAATCAGTTACATTACCAGCAAAAATATTGTAATCAGATTGCAGATACTTTTGAAAAACTAGATCAGTGTTTCCCAAACAGTGAGTACCCTGAACAGTACACATTTTTACTGTAATCCTGTACAAGTACACCTGATTAAACTTGTCAACTAATCATCAAGCCCTCAATGAGTTAAATTGTGTTTGGTGTGTTTGTCAAGGGCTACAACCTGTGTACTGTTGGGGGTACTTGTGGACCGGGGTTGGGAAACATATAAACGTAATAATCTCAAAGGTTTTGCTGAGTTCCAGTTCATATAATGAAATCAGTCAATATAAATGAATTCATTAGGCCCTAACCAGGGGTGGGCAACTCCAGTCCTTGATGGCCTGATTAGTGTCACACTTTTTCTCCATCCCTAGCAAACACAACTGATTAATCAAACTGCATTCTAAACTGAAGATCATGATTATGATTATTGGAGTCAGGTGTGTTAGCTGGGGCAAAACTGTGACACCTTCAGGCCCTCGAGGACTGGAGTTGCCCACCCCTGCAGCCTAATCTATGGCTGGTTTTTGATTTAACCGACCTGGAAGACAAGGTGTGTTGAATTTATGCAATCACTGAACATGTCACATTCTTAAAATAAAGTGGTGATCTTAACTGACCTAAAACAGGGATTTTTTACTAGGATTAAATGTCAGGAATTGTGAATAAATATATTTGGCTAAGGTGTATGTAAACTTCCGACTTCAACTGTAACTCTCACATATCTTAGCACACACAAACCAGAGGTGGATGGGAGGGAGGAGATATAGTATGACAGGCTCATTGTAATGGCTGGAATAGTATAAATGGAACGGTATCCAACATATGGAAACCACGTGTTGACTCCATTCCATTGCAGCCATTCAATAGCCCGTTCTCCTATAGTTCCTCCCACCAGCCTCCATTGGCACACACACGCGCCCGCACACATTAAATAGGCCTCTACAGTAGAATCTTACAAAACTCATCTCACTCCCCAGAGTTTCTGAAAATAAATCTGAGACACTTTTCCAGTCAAATTACACATGTCCTTTCAAACTATGAAACTAGCTAGGTTAGATCATATTAAATACACTCCTACTATAGCTAGGTTATTAAATACAATCCTACTATAGCTAGGTTATTAAATACACTCCTACTATAGCTAGGTTATTAAATACACTCCTACTATAGCTAAGTTATTAAATACACTCCTACTATAGCTAGGTTATTAAATACACTCCTACTATAGCTAGGTTATTAAATACACTCCTACTATAGCTAGGTTATTAAATACACTCCTACTATAGCTAGGTTATTAAATACAATCCTACTATAGCTAGGTTATTAAATACAATCCTACTATAGCTAGGTTATTAAATACACTCCTACTATAGCTAGGTTATTAAATACACTCCTACTATAGCTAAGTTATTAAATACACTCCTACTATAGCTAGGTTATTAAATACACTCCTATTTGGGGCAGCAGGGTAGCCTAGTTGTTAGAGTGTTGGACCATTAACCGAAAGGTTGCAAGTTCAAACCCCCGCGCTGACAAGGTACAAATCTGTCGTTCTGCCCCTGAACAGGCAGTTAACCCACTGTTCCTAGGCCGTCATTGAAAATAATAACTTGTTCTTAACTGACTTGCCTAGTGAAATAAAGATAAAAATAAAAATATCATTTTAAATACACTCCTACTATAGCTAGGTTATTAAATATACCCCTACTATTGCTAGGTTATTTCCACATATTATTTATTAGAAACGCACAAAACAACAAAGAAAGAAAGAACGAAACAAACAACGAACTGTAACTAAGCGTTGTAACACACTAACTCAAAACAATATCCCATAAAACACAGGTGAATTTTTTTTTGACTTAAATATGATAGAGACAACGATAGCCAGCTGCCTCTAATTGGGAATCATACCAAACACCAACATAGAAAAACTAAACTAGAACCCCACATAGAACAGAATAACTAGAAAAAAAACAGTCATGCCCTGACCTACTCTACCATAGAAAGTAAGGGCTCTCTGTGGTCAGGACGTGACACCGGTCTTCTAGCCATCGTCGATCCACTTTTCATTTTCCATTTGTTTTGTCTCGTTTTCCTACACACCTGGTTTTCATTTCCCTCATTAATTGTTGTGTATTTATCCCTCTGTTCCCCACATGTCTTTGTGTGGAATTGTTTGTTGTAAGTGCTTGTGCACATGTTTACACTCCCACTATAGCTAGGTTAGATCATATTAAATACACCCCTACTATAACTAGGTTAGATCATATTAAATACCCTCCTAGTATAGCTAGGTTATTAAATACACCCCTACTATAGCTAGGTTATTAAATATACCCCTACTATAGCTAGGTTATTAAATACACTCCTACTATAGCTAGGTTATATCATATTAAATACACCCCTACTATAGCTAGGTTATTAAATACACCCCTACTATAGCTAGGTTAGATCATAATAAATACACCCCTACTATAACTAGGTTAGATCATATTAAATACACTCCTACTATAGCTAGGTTATTAAATACACTCCTACTATAGCTAGGTTATTAAATACACTCCTACTATAGCTAGGTTATATCATATTAAATACACTCCTATCGCTAGGTTATTAAATACACTCATACTATCGCTAAGTTAGATCATATTATAAACTGGGTGGTTGGAGCCCTGAATGCTGATTGGCTGATAGCTGTGGTATATCAGATTGTATACCACTGGTATGACAAAACACTTATTTTTACTGCTCTAATTCCATTGGTAAATAGTTTAGAATATCAATAAGGCATCGCGGGGGCTTATTGAAAATCTGTTTGTGATTTTTGAATTGCGGCGAAGGGCTGTGTCCAGGCACTTCGCATTGTGTCATGCATAAGAACAGCCCTTAGCAGTGGTATATTGGCCATATACCACACTCCACGGGCCTTATTACTTAATTATATCATAGCTCGGTTTCCATTCATTTAGCGACAGATTTTCAAGTAAATGTTCAAAAATCGCATTAAGAAAGTGTTTTTCCACCAAACGGACCTCTTGCAGATAACAGTTTGTATGTGAGGATGTATTTCACACAGCATTTACTTTTTTTGTTGAAGTTTTCATGTACCAAATAAAAATCTAAAGTTCAATGTGTTTCCATCGCATTTTCAACTCTACGGATAGTTTTGTCACAAAAACATGCACATGCGTTAACTAGCAAATGTGCCTACTCTTGTCTTGGCATGTGCGCTCTAGCCAACAGCTCACAGATAAAGTGTGGGTAGGCCAGTCTACATAATGAGATTATTATGGATAAGAGCGAAAATATTTGTCAAATGGCAGTGAAGCATCGATCATCGTGGTACCAGTATCATACCCTTGATATTTATTGGAAAGCAGCATCAAGATCACAGTGCATTTTCACCACTGAAGTTATTTAATCTGTAGCCTAATAAACTGCATGGTTTCCCAAGTCATAGTGGGAGGACCACACACCAGATCATCGCCTGACTCCCAAGTTTACTTCGATGTGTTGTATTTTATATCAATATTTCCACCGTCATCTCTCGCATAATTCATTTTACTAGCACAAAAAGATCCCATGTCGAACGAACAAATTACCGTTCGGCATTTATAAAATTGGACCGAAACGTCGCGTTTCCATTACAGCTACTGTGATGTTTTATATTCGGTATGACTTTACCCAAATAAAAACTGTGGATGGAAACGTGGTTACTGGAATGAAACTTTTATATATTCTTTTAATCTCTACCTGACAGAAAAGGGACACTTCGAAAAGAAAGTAGCTAGTAGTCTGAGACGATCAAACCCCCAAATTCACCGACATTCTTGAGCTTTGAGAAACATTTTGGCACAAGTTACAAAGAGTTTTTATTTTTTATCTCTGACTACCTTCCACCTGAAAGAGAAACCCTCAGTCCATTAATGGTTAGGAACAACAGGGCCAAGGGGGCCATGTTCTTTTGTATTCCCCTGAGCCGATATAGAACATCTCCTGCCTGTGTCGACTCAGGGGAACACAATATAACACAGGCCTGGTGTTCCTAACCATTCATGGAGTGAGGGTTTATTTTTCAGGTGCAAGGTAGTCAGAGATAAAAATGGCATTCCTCTCTTTGTATCTCGTGCCAGAAGGTTTCTCAAAGCTGGAGTATGGCACTGCAAGTACAGAGTCCCACTGTTTGTTACCACAGAGGTTCAATATAGAGCGGCTTAGCATCAGCAGTAAATACTTTATGCTATCAGTGTAGAGTAGTTTTTAATGAGACTGCTGGATGGGAATATGTGGTACTAAGTCTGAAGGTTTTGAATGGTAGGCTATTTGGTATGCGAGTGGTTTAAAAAGTGGTTACCTGGGTGTCTCGGGAGTTTGAGAAAGTGGGTATCTGCAATGTAACAAAGTGAATATCTGGGTCTTTGTGGGGGATTTTGAAGTGGAAGGTATTTGTGGTATTTTGGGACTGTTCTCACCCCCATCACAGACTCTTGAAAAGGATCTGAAAATCTGAATTCAACATAAGCTCTGCTGAGTGCCTGAATCCTCCAGTCTCTCGCTCCCCCCCTCTCCCTTGCCAACTTCTGAGAAACTTACCGCTGAAACATTTATATTCTCTCTCCTTCCATCTGTCCCTCCTTCCTTCCCTCCCCTACTATTTTCTATGAGCGAGTATTGGTGAGTATCGGTATTGGTACTTCTCAGACACTTGAGGGAGGAAACGTTATTATCGAAGAAACATTTCTCTTTGCCATACACACACACATTTGCTGGGGTGTCAACAGGCTCCTGTAATAATTACCACACTACAGTTTAAAGTCATTTTACAGGTTTTCAATTAACAGAAGATAAAACAACACACATTGTTAGTGGTGTCCTCGTTAGAGGTTTTCTCCTCAGCTAGATCAAACTGTTACAACACTATACTTTCACTTCCTTGTGTCATTAATTTGCTAAACGAACGCTTTAAAATGACTCATTTTACAGCTGAAAGCTCATTGCAAATATTTAGACAGTGCAGTATAGCGTGGGCAATTAGCAACGGTTAGGAGGCCATTGAGCCTATTGATTCAGCTCTAATGTACAGTGCATTCAAAAAGTATTCAGACCCATTGACTTTTCCACATTTTGTTACGTTACAGCCTTATTCTAAAATTGATTAAAATTGTTTTTTCCCCTTGTCAATCTACACACAATACCCCATAATGACAAAGCAAAAAAATGTTTTTTAGAAATGTTTGAAAATGTATTACAAATAAAAAAACTGAAAGATCACATTTACATAAGTATTCAGACCTATGACTCAGTACTTTGTTGAAGCACCTTTGGCAGTGACTACAGCCTCGAGTCTTCTTGAATATGACACTACAAGCTTGGCACACCTGTATTTGGGGAGTTTCTTCCATTCTTCTCTGCAGATCCTCTCAAGCTCTGTCAGGCTGAATGGGGAGCATCGCTTCACAGCTATTTCCAGGTCTCTCCAGAGACATTCGATCGGGTTCAAGTCCAGGCCCCGGCTGGACCACTGAAGGACATTCAGAGACTTGTCCCAAAGCCACTCCTGCGTTGTCTTGGCGGTGTGCTTAGGGATATTGTCCTGTTGTAAGGTAAACCTTCGCCCCAGTCGGAGGTCTTGAGCACTCTGGAGCAGATTTTCATCAAGGATCTCTCTGTACTTTGCTCCGTTCATCTATCCCTCGATCCTGACTAGTCTCCCAGTCCCTGTCGCTGAAAAACATCCCTACAGCATGATGCTGCCACCACCATGCTTCAACTTAGGGATGGTCACAAATTTCCTCCAGACGTGACAATTGGCATTCAGGTCAAAGAGTTTAATCTTGGTTTCATTAGACCAGAGAATATTGCTTCTCATGGTCTGGAAGTCCTTTAGGTGCCTTTTGGCAAACTCCAAGATGGCTGTCATGTGCCTTTTACTGAAGAGTGGCTTCCGTCTGGCCACTGTACCATAAAGGCCTGATTGGTGGAGTGCTGCAGAGATGGTTGTCCTTCTGGAAGGTTCTCTCAGAGGGGTTGGGTTAAATGCGGAAGACACATTTCAGTTGAAGGCATTCAGTTGTACAACTGACTAGGTATCCCCCTTTCACATCTCCACAGAGGAACTCTGGAGCTCTGTCAGAGGGACCAGCGGGTTCTTGGTCACCACCCTGACCAAGGCCCTTCTCCCCCAATTGCTCAGTTTAGCCAGGCGACCAACCATAGGAAGAGTGTTGGTGGTTCCAAACTTCTTCCATTTAAGAATGATGGAAAATACTGTGTTTTTGGGGACCTTCAATGCTGCAGAAATGTTTTGCTACTCTTCCCCAGATCTGTGCCTCGAACACAATTCTGTCTCGGAGCTCTACGGACAATTCCTTCGACCTCATGGCTTGGTTTTTGCTCTGACATGCACTGTCAACTGTGGGACCTTATATAGACAGGTGTGTGAATTTACAAATGATGTCCAATAAATTAAATTTACCACAGGTGGACTCCAATCAACTCGTAGAAACATCTTAAGGATGATCAATGGAAACAGGATACACCTGAGCTCAATTTCGAGTCTCATAGCAAAGGGTCTGAATACTTATGTTAATAAGGTATTTCTGATTTTTTTTTTATAAAATGTGCAAAAATGTCCTAAAATCTGTTTTAGCTTCGTCATTATGGGATATTGTGTATAGATTGATGAGGAATAGTTTTTTATTTAATACATTTTATAATAAGGCTGTAATGTAAAAAAAAAAGAAGGAAAAATAGAGAGGGTCTGACTACTTTCCGAATGAACTGTATGTAGGTACAAAGTATGCCGACTTCTGGAGTGCTTCCAGGTGGCAGGGTGCAGCCGCCTAAATGGTGCCACTTAATAAGTTACAATTTTATATATCCTTAGAAGGGCTATGCTCACGTTCATTAGGCACCAAACGGAAGGAAACTGGCTGAAACTGGCTACTCAGTAAATTGGATGCAGTCTATCACAGTGCCATCCGTTTTGTCACCAAAGCCCCATATAGTACCCATCCCTGCGACCTGTATCCTCTCGTTGGCTGGCCCTCGCTTCAAATTCATCGCCAAACCCACTGGCTCCAGGTCATCTATAAGTCTTTGCTAGGTAAAGCTCCGCCTTATCTCAGCTCACTGGTCACCATAGCAGCACCCACCCTTAGCACACGCTCCAGCAGGTATATTTCACTGGTCACCCCCAAAGCCAACTCCTTGGCCGCCTTTCCTTCCAGTTCTCTGCTGTCAATGACTGGAACGAATTGCAAAAATCACTGAAGCTGGAGACTCATATCTCCCTCATTAACTTTAAGCATCAGCTGTCAGAGCAGATTACAGATCATTGCATCTGTACATAGCCCATCTGTAAATAGCCCACCCATCTACCTCATCCCCATGTTTTTTTTTTTTTTGCTCCTTTGCACCCAGTATCCCTACTTGCACATTCATCTTCTGCACATCGATCACTTCAGTGTTTAATTGCTAAATTGTAATTATTTCGCCACTATGGCCTATTTATTGCCTTACCTCCCTAATCTTACTTCATTTGCACAAACTGTATATAGACTTTTCTATTGTATTATTGACTGTACGTTTGTTTATTCCATGTTTTAACTCTGTGTTTGTGTCGCACTGCTTTGTTTTATCTTAGCCAGGTCGCAGTTGTAAATGAGAACTTGTTCTCAACTGGCCTACCTGGTTAAATAAAGTTGATAAAAAAATATTTAAAAAAATTAAAAACAGTGAGGGACTAGCCTACCACCTGGACTTGTCCAATATGAAATGCCCGTTTTTCTTTTTCCATTGCACAACATTTAAATGTTTTCCATTGTGTGCCCTAATGAACAAGACAACAGCAGTTTAGGGCAGCTTGGACCTTAAAGATACAATCTGGGATTTGTGTTAAAGCTCAACATTAGCCCACCACCAAATATTAAACAGCAAATATCCCAGATTGCACCTTTAAACTCAGAGAGAGTGCTGCGCTGAGTTATGAAAGTCAAAGCTGTTTGAAAAGTAAATAGTTTTTATGGGTCTTCTCCAAACTGCTCTAACAATCAAGGGCTGAACATTTCATCATTCATTTAAAAAAATGGATGAGTCATCGTGTGGATAATGTGTTCCGACTACAGACACTATGTCGGACCACATTCACTCTGTTTGTACATTCCATTGCACTAAATGTTTTTAACTGTTTTGGGAAATCTTGAATATTTAATGGAATAATAATTACATAGTACAATGCCGCAGCGCTCTTGTTAAACCTTTGAAACAGGAATTAAATTAGGGGGAGTGTGTTTCTGTATTTGTTTGAATCTAGTTAAACATTCAACTGTTTTGTGGTCATACGGCTTTTTGCATTCTATAGCATACAGGCGTACGCTTGTGTTCATTCACAAAGAGAATAATAACGATTCTGCACTCTCTCTATTCCCCACACACACACACACACACACACACACACACACACACACAAAGAGAATACTGTTAATAAAAGCAGGGCAACTGAAAAAAACTGTTATTTTGAATCCTTTGAACTGATTGGCCAGGAGGGGAACCCCAGTCTGTACATGCCCTCTTACATGGGCCTTTATATCGTTCTCTTCTCTACGCACCATCTCATTCAGGGTTATTGACGGGGGTTGGGCTTTGCCCCATTTAATCAGAAAACAGGGCTGTATCCATGGCACCGGGAGGAGCAGGCAGAGTGGAGGTAGTCCTGAAACACAGGCTGGTCAGAGAGAGAGGAAAGAGAGAGAAAGAGGAAAGAGAGAGAGAGGGTAAACTAGAGGAGAGCCCTCCTGTTCTGTTCTACCTTTCAGAAAGGAGTGTAAGGACCCCCACTCTGCCTGTGTGGAAGCAGCGGTGGGAACAGGCCCTCTCTGTGGCACGCCCTGAATAGGGAGCCTTCGCTCTTCAGCGCTCCTGAGTGGGCCTGCCAAAACAGAGGCTTTGGCCCTTCTCCCTCGCCTTCTCTCTCGCTCTTTGTCTCAGTCTCTCTCTTTCTCTCACAGGAGAAAGAGAATAGGGGTTTGGCAGAACAAGAGGTAAAGGGAGGTGTGTAGGCCCCCCCCCATCACTGTAATTAGTCATCTCCTTCAGCCTCCTCCAGAGAGACCGCACTCTCTCTTTGTGGAAGGCTGGACTCGGACACACCGAGGTGGGCTTAGTGGTTTACATTCATCCCCTCTCCCCCCTCCTCCTGGTGGGGTTACTATTGGGCTGGGCCGGGCCGGGGAAGGTCCATTATCTATGGTGATTTGTGTCCTAATGATGCTGGATTTATCTCCCTCTATAGAATTGTTTCAGCCCTGGCTCCGCCCCCTACCACAGAAGGACGGATGAGACACCTAATGGAGGGTGGGAAGGATGCACACATTCAAGGTAGACGTTTACAGCATGAATCAAGAAAAAAGGAGCAAAACCGTGTACAAAGAATGGTAAAGTATTGGATACAGGTCTAGACACAACTGCAGGCCTCACCTTGGAGAAGCTTGCAGAGAAATGTTACCAAAAAGAGAAACTATAGCCTGCAATGCTTTGCTTTCCTGAGCTCCGCCCCCCAGCAGAACAGATATGAAAACAGCCTTCATCACAAATTCATCTTTCACAGATTAAACAGCTAATGAGGCAGCAGCACTCTCTCAACAGATCTATGGCAAATGAATAAAAACAACCTCGGAGCGTCAAATCTGGTATTAAACAGAGAACAGGGAGATGTGAAGCTGAAAGCGAACATGAAATGAAGGCGGGGAGAACAGCGTAGCCACACAACAACACATAGGAAAATTGGCCAGACGTGCCGCGGCATCATATATAAATGTTGCAAATGTTTTGCTTCTAATCCCACATGAATGCATACCTCAATTATCTATGTACATTCATTACGTAGCCTGCATTCATTATCATTATATGAAAAAGATCCACGGTTATTTGGTTGATGACAGGCATGTTGGTTCTTTAACATATCCAGCAGGTTCTTTTCTTTTGAAACAGAATTAAAAAAGACATATACTGTTCCTCTAAATTGATAGATCATAGTATTTAAGCCTAACGTATAACTTTTCCTTAGAAAATACCCCTTCCGGGCCTTCCTACTCTGACAGTATTTGCTAGGCAGCCCTATGAAGATGTATAAGAACAGAAATCCTATGTTATCTCTACAGCGTTTTATCTCTCTAGTTTGAAGCCGATGTCAGCGGACTGACAGCACTTTGTGCCACGTGTGGCTACCAATGCAATCCAGGGGCATTATTAACGACTGCAATCCCCACGAACTGCTCACTCGATGCCGCCTGGAGAACTACGGGATCTTCCCATGGTCCTCCTGAAATATGCATGGCGGGACATGGCTCCATACCGCAGGCTCCATCCATAATCTATGAGCTCACATGTTGGAATGAATTCACATGTTGGCGGTGTGGATTACCTCTGGCTAGTTGGATTGGCCTGGTGTAAGAATGGTTGTGGCATATGTGGGAGGGCTGCACCTGTTTTCCCCCAATGTTAATCTTGCATTTCGGCTGCACCTCAACTGTCAGTTTGGGCACTGCCTTTTTTTCTATGAATTTGGAGGATAGGAATCATCGGCAGAGGGAATATGATTTTGCTTGTTAGCATCTTTACTGGGATGTGGGGCAATTGAGACATTCACATCACACAGTCCTAAAGGGCCTGTCTCAGTCCCTATCAGCCAAGACACAGCAGTGTACCCAGGGACTGGAATGTGGCAACACCGCTCACTGGTGCTCCGTCATAATCTATCCTAAGCAAACACTTTTCAGGGCCCATTACTGTAAGTTCTGCTGGAACTTTCCTGGAACCGTGGAGGTCCAGAGAGAGGTGTCGTGTTAGTGGGAGATGTGAGAAGCATCGTCCCTGTAGTGATGGGGTAAGCGATGGCCAGTCAGTGCAGACACAGGAAGGGATGGCGGGAGCAGCTGGACACTGTTACAGGCCAACGTCAAGAGACACCTGGGTGGTAAGACAAGGATGTTTAATGGGACGAGGGAGTGTTTTCAAAACTAATGTTTACATGAATTCTAAAATATTTCCATTGATACACAACATTCTGAAATACATGTATATGTAGATATCTTTGTTAGAAAGAAAACTATATTTCCCTTGACTGGGGGATGCTGAATGTGAAAAATGGCTCAACTTACCCTGCTCTCCCCTACGGACATTCCAAGGCGGATCCACCTTCACTCTGTTTGCATATTCCAAGTCATTAAATGTTTAACTGTTTTGGGAGATGTTGAATATTTCATGGAAATAAAATAATTACATAGTACAATGCCACAGCACTCTTGTTAAACCATTGAAACAGCAATTCAATTAGAGGGAGTGTTTTTCTGTATTTGTTTGAATCTAGTTAAAACATTCAACTGTTTTATTTAGCTGTATGGCTTTTTCCATTCTATAGCATACAGGCGTACGCTTGTGTTCATTCAGAAGGAGAATAATAAAGATTCTGTACTCTCTTTCTCTATCACGTACACACACACGCTCTCAGTCTCACTACAGAATTAGACGTTTATTCACGTTTCTCCAAAAGTCACATTTCAAAGTGTTTTGACACCCCGGGTTGACTCCTGCTCAGTATCGTTCTGTTTCTCCAAACATCTCATTTTGAAGTGTTTGACACCATGGGTGTGGAGGATAGGAATCATCCGTAGAGGGGATATGATTTTGCTTGCTAGCATCTGCACTGGAATGTGGCGCAATAGTCTTGAGCCATTGCAGTCCTAAAGGGCCTGTCTCAGTCCCTATCAGCCAAGACCCAGCAGTGGACCCAGGGACTGTAATGTGGCAACACCGCTCACTGGTGCTCTGTCCTAATCTATCCTAAGCAGACGCTATTCAGGGCCCATTACTGTAAGTTCTGCTGGAACTTTCCTGGACCCGTGGAGGTCCAGAGAGAGGTGTCATCTTTGTGGGAGATGTGAGAAGCTTTGTCCCTATGGTAGTTGGGTGAGCGATGACCCGTCAAAGCTGACACACGAAGGGATGGAGGGAGCAGCTGGACGATGTTACAGGCCAACGCCAAGAGGCTCCTAAGTGGTAAGACAAGGATGTTTAAATGGGACGAGGGAGGAAGAGGCTAGACACTGAAAGACAAAGGGGGACAGAGGAGCGAGGGAGAGAGTGTGCACGTCAGGGGAGGGAGGGAGAGGAAATGTTCGACAAAGGGAGACATGGGGATCTCCTCTCCCAGGTTTGACTACTCTGAGGTAACCACAGACAAGGGAGGGGAGGACGTCGGTGGGATCATGGAGTACAACTCATCTCATCTATATTCTGGGTTCGTCACACTAAGTGCACCAGGGGTTGTGTTCTGTTCATATGCAGCAGCAGGAGCAGCAGAGCCAACCCACCGCACCCTGTGAGTTATGGAGAATACACACACCCTTAACAGGGCTTAATGGCAAACTACCGTGTGAACTGGTTTACTGCTCAGTTCCCTTTGAGCGCTGCTAATATGTGACATGAATGCAAAGACACGCACGCACGCACACACACACACACACACACACAAAAGGCATCTGTTTCTGACAGTTGTGCCTTAATGGAATTCGTGGAGGTTGTGTTCGCAATAAAGCAAAAATTATTAGCATAGACAGTTTTACAATGAGGGCAAACCTGATTGACAACAAAAATCTGCATCAATATAAAACATTTAAAATGCTATGTTCTCCAGGTGTTGGAGAACACCAACACTGTGGGTCTTCTCACACCGTAACTTTACGGCTTATTCTCAGAGGTAGACCTGCCTGTCAACATGATTGTGACCTATTCAATCCTAAGAAAAACGGTACACTGAACGAATGCACCTCCAGGCCTGGTCCGAGCTGTTCCACACTCCATCAACTTACAGTTTCTCAACACCATGGCACAGCTCAAACTGTGTTAAACAGTTTTTCATAAATGTCTCCTCAAAATGGCACTGGGGAGTGTGCCTTCAAAACCCAGGTAGACTAGAGAGCTAGCAACGGGGACTTGGAGAACAGAGCTCAGATCAAAAATGAAGAAAAGTGAAAAAGAAAAGCATTTATGAAATCTAAAGGTCCTGGTAGTCAGTGACTCATGCAGAGGCTTTCACATTTAGAGTGTCACTACAGCTTTGGAAGTTATGGTATCATTCACCAACGTCAACAGCTCAAAAGTACTGAACACAAACAGACGTACTGACCGACGCATCTTGGCATTTTCATCAAAACAACAGTCAAGTCCTTCTCGGTATCTTTCAATTCCGTTCTATATAAAACTCGGTTCCTTTATTCCTTTCTCTTCCCAAAGCCTGTGAGGCAGCATCGTTCCACTTGTGACCCTGTGACGCTGTTCCGTGCAGGATGGACCCCATTGAGGCGAAACAAAGCCATCTGATTCACTTCCCCAGGTTAACCAACCTGATCCCAGATCATAGCAGCTTGCATAGTCAAGCAGTTGACTATGCAGCACTAACAGATCTGGGAGCAGGCTACAGGTTAATCAACTTCTCTTGTTCACTTCAACTAGTACATAAAACAGAGAGAAGGGGCTCCTCCTAGTGGTAGAATTGAAGACCTGCAACTTCACTCAGATGACAAACGAGGTATCGAAATAGTCAGCCTCTTCCATAGCAACAGTCCCCACATAGCAACAACTTCCTTGAATAAAAAAAGTGCTATTATAGCCTTGATCTCGCTTTCAAAAGAGACAGCTCTTTGTAGCCATCATCCTTGGGCACAGAATTGAATTTGATCCAGTTGTTATGTGAACGACCTTGCGTGGTATACAGCACAGCCAGCATTTCAATGGTGCCCTATGCCGACCTCATATTTAGAACATGGTGATTCCGATCTATAGTCACCGTAGTCTCTCTATACTCCATTTTGTTTTTCATGGATTTAATCCACAGTAGCTATAAAGACAGAGGGTCTTATCGATCAATCAAAACTTATCTACATAACAGCGGCAAAGACAGAATCTATAAGGGTAAAGTTAGTTAGTTATAAGTATTCTCCAAAATATAAAAATGAGGCACACCTTCAAAGCATACCACATCCCTATTGATTTGCGCAACACTCCTGTCCACATTAGCATTTCAGTCAGAGAATTCTCTTTCCTCCGCTCCACCATGGACTTTTTACCCCATTTCCACACTGGGATGTGTATGATGAATGCAGGCCTATGATGAATCCCTTCAAAGCCAGAGGCAGAAATAATCTCGGGGGAGGGGGGGGGGGGGGGGGTGTCCAAATGGTCCAATTGCAGCCCCCACAATGCTGCACTTTGAACAGGGTCGGTTGAGGTACGGTTGATTTAAACACCCCTGCTTCTGGCTGTCACTACCGGCCCAGCAGGGGGCTAGCTGAGAAGTCTGGGTATTGATACCTGGTGGAAATCAGTGACAGGATGAAACTAAAGGACTGCATGGTGGAACGACTCTATTGCCAGCTTGTCTGGTACATACTCAGTATATATTAAGAGGAAAAACAGCAGGTGGGACGAAAATGCGGTAGAATATCATCAGAGAACACAAACAAGCAGGCTACTGTCCATTTTCACTGACAGTAAGCATCACCTTTGAATACAGTACAGGTATATGCTGGCTTCTAGAAAAGGATAAGTGTGCTAGGATGCAATTATTGGCCACATTGGTCTGATGTAATATCACACCTTGAAAGTGATGCACCCACCCCTTCCCTCCGAGGGACCAGTGTTCCACCACAGGCACTGCCCACAGAGAAGAGTCTGTCAGAGATCCTTACGACAAGTGAAGGCAACTGCCATCTTGTTGTCAAGTTTCCCTAAAACATCCCAGCGTTTATAACTGCGGTTGGTTTAATTTCAACCAACAGTTAGCTGCATGCCTTCCTGTCTGTCAAAGAGTCTCTGGTAGCCTTGAAGTGTAGCAGTCCCAGTATTGCAGACATACAGTGCATTCGGAAAGTGGCCCAGCCAGAGCCTGGACTTGAACCCGAACGACAATCTCTGGAGAGACCTGAAAATATCTGTGCAGCGACGCAGGTGTCAAGCTTGTAGCGTCATATTCAAGAAGACTCAAGGCTGTGAGGCGGTGATTCAACAAAGTACTGAGTAAAGGGTCTGAATACTTATGGAAATGTGAATATTGTAAATATTTCTGTTTATTATTTTAAATATATTTGCAAACATTTCTAAAAACAGTTTTTGCTTTGACATTATGGGGTATTGTGTGTATAAAACAATTTAATCCATTTTATAACAAGGTTGTAAGGTAACATAATGTGGAAAAAGTCAAGGGGTCTGAATACTTTAGGAATGCACCGTAACGGCCCAGATGACAGGTTCTCATGGGATGAATGTATGAAGAAATCCAAACAGAGCCCAAACTTTTTGACTACGAGCTTCAGAATTTTGTCAGGTGCGGTCAAAATCAATCGTTACCATCATCAGCCTCATCAATCACCATCATCGTCCTGACCTTGCCAAGGCAGGGGGACTAAGAACAAAGTAACCTACATAACATATCTTTTCAATAGAAACTCTGCAGTAAAACATCAGTAGTTTGTGTGCGTGTACTCACACACTTGCGTCACATCAGTGAACAAAACACTACACGACCGTGGCTTTTTGAATTACCTGACATTATGATACAATTTCCTGATGGAAAACTGAATCACTTCTACGGTATAGCATCAATATCCCGACATTTGCGGGGGAGAAAACGTCAGGTAATTTTAAGCAGAACATTGGTGTCAGCTTTCTAAAAAGTAAGAGGGAAAAAAATATCTGGCGGCTTTGACATTTTCAGCGAGCAGGAATCAAAGAGGTGATAAAGATAGTGTTTACTCCCAAATAGCACCCTATTCCCTTTAGAGTGCACTACTACCCCCCATGAGGCTCTGGTCAGAAGTAGTGCACTTTATAGAGTATAGGGAATAGGGTGCCATCTGGGATGCACAGTGTCTGTCAGCCAAACAAACAGAGGAGAGGAAAAGAGAGGAGAGCAAATCACTGCCTGGCCATTAACAGGGTGAGTGGCATGAGAAATCGCTCTGTGTGCGTCGCTGGCTGGGCGATGTGTATCCTGGAGCCTGTCTGGGCGATGAGATGTGCATCTTGGCTGTCACCTGGGCACCCCTGCTGAGAAGGATCTGACAGAGGAGATAAGGAGAGCACAGGGGAGCAATGTGGGTGTTTATACAAATGGTAGGCATTCCTCACATCCAATTGTACAGAAGGTTGTGTAGGTTGGTGCTACGTAGGTCTGGAAAGCCTATCTGCTTCAGCCCTGTGTACATATGGCATCACATTAAAGCCTGAATTGCATTTTAAAAAAAACATGTTCAAATGTATGGAGGAAGTCATACGTCTCATAATAATGGGGAAAGTCAAGACTTCAGTAAAAATCCCAAGCCAGACTTCAAATCAACTCACTTTTTATTTGTCACATTGAAATGCTTACTTATTGTATCCCTTAACCAACAATGCTTTAACAAGTTAAGAACAAAAATGTGTTAAGTAAAAAAATTGATATGTAAAAAGAAAAAATAAGATAAAAGTAACAAATAATTAAACAGCAGCAGTAAAATAACAATAGCGAGGCTATATACCAGTACAGAGTCAATGTGCGGGGGCACCGGTTAATCGAGGTAATATGTACATAGGTAGGTAGAGTTAAAGTGACCTTGCATAGATAATAAACAGAGAGTAGCAGCAGCGTAAAAGAGGCGTCTGGGTAGCCCTTTGATTAGCTATTCAGGAGTCTTATGGCTTGAGGGTAGAAACTGTTGAGAAGCCTTGTGGACCTGGACAGGGCAAGCTCCGGTGCCACTTGCCGTGCGGTAGCAGAGAGAACAGTCTATGACTAGGGTGGCTGGAGTCTTTGACCATTTTTAGAGCCTTCCTCTGACACCGCCTTGGGACTTGGGAAATAAGTGTGATGAATAGCAAAAATATGCATTGCAGAGCCTACTTTTGCCTGAGTCAGAGCTGCATTGTCATTCAGCTGGGGTATTAGTTATAGCTTCATAGAAATATTAATTTGTTCCTCATGATTACTCACTCAAACCCAATGCTTTGAGGGTTATGAGGAAACAACACAAGGAACCCACAGTCAGTATACCAAATCACAACTATTTCTCGGTTTTAGAAATGTAGGCAAGAAGAGCTCTCCAAAACCTCGTCTCAGACAGAGAACGTCTCTTGCTCTGTCACTGTGGCTGCGGGTAAAGACCCAAACTCCCCAACTCTCAGAGAAATAACAGGTACCACAAAGCGGAGCTATAGGGGAGAGCGGGGGAAATTGAGCCAAAAGGGTATAAGTTGAGAAACCCGTGTTTCTAGGAAACCATACACAAAATGAATAAATTGACCAAAAAGGTCATCCTTTCGTGGAGTCAATGAAAGTAGAAACCACATGGAAAAAGTGGTAAGCAAGTTAGGTCTAAAAAAGTCAAATTAATTTATTGTGTTAGAGACTGCAGGTTCTGTTCTACCTGATAATTAATTGCACAGGCCTGGTGTCTCAGATCTAAATCAGTCCCTGATTAGAGGGGAACAATAATAATAAGCAGTTGAACTGGCTCCGAGGTCCAGAGTTGAGTTTGTTATAGGTTTCATGACACTTTTATCTAAACCAAAGTAGATCATTCTAAGAGTGTTCTATACATCAGCTTCAATATGAGGTCCTAAACCTAGCATGAAAGTGCATCCTTGTAGCTGTGTGGGCTAATATAGTCAACATGTTTGCCTTGGGGTAAATTGAGCAAAATTAAGTGTTTTCTTCCCAGGTGTAACGTAAGGCATTATCGCTGCGATATGAGGTAACAACTGGGCCTGGCATATGTTAAAAGTTAGAAAAATGATTAGAAGACAAAAAGCGATTGTTTTGAATTGTGTTTGGGAAATAGAGAGAGACATGTTTTAGTAGTAATATTTCATTCAGTACAGAAATTTGAAGGTGGCTTAACTTACCCTGTCCCTCAGCTCAACTTACCACATACCCAGGGTAAACTGTGCCAAGACACCACTTTTTTTGGACAAGCTATATTTACATGAATTCTGATTATTTCCATGGATACACAACATCCTGAAATATATGTAGATATCTTTGTTAGGGGCCTCCCGAGTGGTGCAGTGGTATAAGACATTGCATCGCGGTGCTAGCTGTGCCACTAGAGATTCTGGGTTCGCGACCGGGAGACCCATGGGGCAGCGCACAATTGGCCCAGCATCGTCCGGGTTGGGGAGGGTTTGGCCAGCAGGGATGTCCTTGTCCCATCGTGCACTAGCGACTCCTGTGGCGAAAACTATATTTCCCTTAACAGAGTGATGAATATATATTTTTTTTACATTTAACCTTTATTTAACTAGGCAAGTCAGTTAAGAACAAATTCTTATTTAGAATGACAGCCTACCCTGGCCAAACCCGGACGACGCTGGGACAATTGTGCGCCGCCCTATGGGACTCCTAATCACGGCTGGATGTGATACAGCCTGGATTTGAACCAGGGACTGCGATGCAGTGCCTTTGACTGCTGTGCCACCCATTTAATCCCACTCTCCCCTAGCAGCCATACTGAATTGCAATGAAGGAAGCAATGTGGTCGAAGGAACATTACTTCCAGATTCACAAGAGACAACCCACCCCTTCGGCTGTGAGAGATTGATTCCACCCTGCTACCTGCCTGGGACATTTCCACACAAATTGAATAGTACTAGCAAACCAAGAATGTGTCAGCCAGGCCCAGGAGTTATGCTGCTATAGGCTCACACCATGCTAGAAAATGAAAATAAATTGTGCATTGCATCTCGGGAATGTTTACCTCAGGCTATGGAGTATGCTATGGTGCAGCAAATCAACATTTGCAGCATTCACACAGAGTGCCATGGTTTCAATATGGTCAGTGCTAATTGGGATCCTTGGGAAGTCCCTACCCCTTAACCCTAACCTAGCACGGACCGTTTCAATATAAACACAATTTGTTTAGAGCAGTTACACTTAAGAAGTGTTATAAACTTCAGAATTAGGAGAGTCCATAAGTGAAAATACAGCCTGGATCCAGATCTGTTTGTGCGGACTTGGCGTGACTATGACTATAGTAGTTGGCAAAACGGCAGAAACAAATCAGGGACCAGGCTAGTCAAACTAGGGTTGCCCTAAATGTATTCATATCCTGAGCAAATACAGTCAATTATCAGTGCTGATAGTACAATGTGAAATGTCAGGAAAATAGTAGAGAATGATTTATTTCAGCTTTTATTTCTTTCATCACATTCCCAGTGGGTCAGAAGTTTACATACACTCAATTAGTATTTGGTAGTATTGCTTTCAAATTGTTTAACTTGGGTCAAACGTTCTGGGTATCCTTCCACAAGCTTCCCACAATAAGTTGGGTGAATTTTGGCCCATTCCTCCGGACAGAGCTGTTGTAACCGAGTCAGGTTTGTAGGCTTCCTTGCTCACACATGCTTTTTCAGTTCTTCCGACAAGTTTTCTATAGGATTGAGGTCAGGGCTTTGTGATGGCCACTCCAATACCTTGACTTTGTTGTCCTTAAGCCATTTTGCCACAACTTTTGAAGTATTCTTGAGGTCATTGTCCATTTTGGAAGACCCAATTACGACCAAGCTTTAACTTCCTGACTGATGTCTTGAGATGTTGTTTCAATATATCCACATACTTTTCCTGCCTCATGATGCCATCTATTTTGTGAAGTGCACCAGTCCCTCCTGCAGCAAAGCACCCCCACAACATGATACACCAAAGTACTTTCATCTCTTGGAGACAGAACGTGTCTCCTTCCTGAGCGGTATGACGGCTGCTTGGTCCCGTGGTGTTTATACTTGCGTACTATTGTTTGTACAGATGAACGCGGTACCTCCAGGCGTTTGGAAATTGCTCCCAAGGATGAACCAGACTTGTGGAGGTCTACACATTTTTTTCTGAGGTCTTGGCTGATTTCTTTTGATTTTCTCATGATGTCAAGCAAAGAGGCACTGAGTTTGAAGGTAGGCCTTGAAATACCTCCACAGGTACACCTCCAATTGACTCAGATGATGTCAATTAGCCTATCAGAAGCTTCTAAAGCCATGACATTTTTTTCTGGAATTTTCCAAGCTGTTTAAAGGCACAGTCAACTTAGTGTATGTAAACTTCTGACCCACTGGAATTGTGATTCAGTGAATTATAAGTGAAATAATCTGTCTGTAAACAATTGTTGTAAAAATGACTTTTGTCATGCACAAAGTAGATGTCCTAACCGACTTGCTGAAACTATAGTTTGTTAACAAGAAATTTGTGGAGTGTTTGAAAAACGACTTTTAATGACTCCAACCTAAGTGTATGTAAACTTCCGACTTCAACTGTATATACAAAAGTATAAAATTAGTGGATTTGGTTATTTCAGCCACACCTGTTGTGGCCTGTGGGACCGCCGAGTGCTAAAGCGTGTAGTGTGTAACAATCACTACCGAGTTCCAAACTGCCTCTAGAAGCAATGTCAGCACAATAACTGTTTGTTGGGAGCTTCATGAAATGGGTTTCCATGGCTGAGCAGCCGCACACAAGCCTAAGATCACCATGCGCAATGCCAAGCATCGGCTGGAGTGGCGTAAACCTCGCCGCCATTGGACTCTGGAGAAGTGGAAACGCGTTCTCTGGAGTGATGAATCATGCTTAACTATCTGGCAGTCCGACGGGCGAATCTGGGTTCGCCAATTGCCAGGAGAATGCTATCTGCCCCAATGCATGGTGCCAACTGTAAAGTTTGGTGGAGTAGGAATAATGGTCTGGGGCTGTTTCCCAAGGTTCGGGTTAGGCCCCTTAGTTCCAGTGAAGGGAAATCTTAACGCTACAGCATACAATGACATTCTTGACGATTCTGTGCTTACAACTTTGTGGCAACAGTTTGGAGAAGGCCCTTTGTTTCAGCATGAAAATAACCCTGTGCACAAAGTGAGGTCCATACAGAAATGGTTTGTCGAGATCGGTGTGGAAGAACTTGACTGGCCTGCACAGAGCCCTGACCTCAACCCCATCAAACACCTTTGGTATGAATTGGAACGCCGACTGCGAGCCAGGCCCAACATCAGTGCATGACCTCACTAATGCTTTTGTGGCTGAATTTAAGCAAGTCCCCTCAGCAATGTTTCAACATCTAGTGGAAAGCCTTCCCAGAAGAGTAGAGGCTGTTATAGCAGCAAAGGGGGGACCAACTCCAAATTAATGCCCATGATTTTGGAATGAGATGTTCAATAAGCAGGTGTATCTCAGGTTGAGGGAGCGTATCATTGGCATGCTGACTGCAGGAATATCCACCAGTTGTTGCTAGATAGAGAAATTAACATTAAACTACCATAAGCCACCTCAAGTCATTTTAGAGAATTTGGCAG
Organism: Oncorhynchus mykiss; assembly: GCF_057628025.1. NCBI lineage: Eukaryota > Metazoa > Chordata > Actinopteri > Salmoniformes > Salmonidae > Oncorhynchus > Oncorhynchus mykiss. The sequence goes on from NC_143031.1 coordinate 68,010,791, forward strand.
TATGTCCAACCAGCCTCACAACTGCAGACCACATATATGGTGTTGTGTGGGCAAGCGGTGTGCTGATGTCATTGTGAACAGAGCTCCCCATGGTGGCAGTGTGGTTATGGAATGTGCAGGCATAAGCTACAATGAACACAATTGCATTTTACCTATGGAAATGTGAATGCAGATACCGTGACAAGATCCTGAGGCACATTGTCGTGCCATTCATCTGCCGCCACCACCTCATGTTTCATCATGATAATGCACAGCCCCATATCTCAAGGACCTGTACACAATTCCTGGAAGCTGAAAACATCCCAGTTCTTCCATGGCCTGCATGATCTGGATAGACATGTACGACAGTATCCAGCAACTTCGCAAATCCATTGAAGAGGAGTGGGACAACATTCCACAGACCATAATCGACAGCCTAATCAACTGTATGTGAAGGAGATGTGTTGCGCTTTGAGGCAAATGGTTGTTACGCCAGATACGGAGTCCGCATCCCTACCCTTCTTAAAAAAAAGTATCTGTGACCAATAGATGCATATCTGTATTCCCAGTCATGTGAAATCCATAGATTAGAGCCTAATTTATTTATTTCAATCAACCAATATCCTCATATGAATTGCAACTCAGTAACATCTTTGAAATTGTTGCATTTTTCAGTATACTTGTAGCTCATTAAACCATCGGATGTGTCCAAATATACATTGGCTAGCCTACATATTAGATCGCTAACCATAGGCCTGGGGCCATGAAACACTACTGTTTAATAGACTGCTTATCAAAATGAACCACTACAAGAGTAACTCACTAATTTCCCTCATCTCCCATAGTAGCGTTGCGTGTGCTAATCTCCCCATTTCCCATTGTAGCTCATTTCCCAGGGAAGTAAATAAGGCAATAGTGATTAAATCTGATTGACTAAATGCATTACAGAGTCAATATACATAAATTACATAGCATCTGCAGGACAGCAAGTATAGTTGAAGGCACTTTTACTTTTGGGCAGAAGGTTCTATCAGTCGCACACATGCATTGAATTTAAAGCAACAAAATAACATAGCTTCCATCAATCGTTGACAACAATATGGATTTAAGATATTTAAATGTAGTTATTCATACTATGAAAAATAAAATGGACTTCTTACAATTTGACTTTGGGGAACAGTTAAAACGACAAAAGCATCAGAGAGAGGTCAAAAGATGAACACCCATATAGTTAAAGAAAAACACTGGATTTAAAACGCACTTTATAAAACTAAAAGCAGCTAAGGGCAGTTTGACCAACTTTTGAGATACAGTAGTGCCCTAAATAAATGATTGTATAAACATTATCCATTGCCATTAACTGAAGTTGAACAGTATTTTTCAGTTCTCGTCTACTTTGTAAATGCAGGGGTGTGTTCATTGCGCCATTTGGGCATGGCAGCATGCACTCGTTCAGTCCTTGTATTCGGTGTACTTCTTAGACGAGCCATGCACCTTGCTGGCAGGGTACTTCAGCCTATTTAGGGCCATTTTGCGCAGCACTGCTTGGGGTAAATCGATATGACATTTCTCGGCCAACTCAACTAGGTAGATGAGGACGTCGCTGAGTTCATGTGCCAGGTGCTCGCGCTCGGAGTCGGTCCAGCCGGGAAGTCCTTCAGTCACCTCGCCACGCCACTGGAAAAGCTCAGATACCTCGCCCACTTCTCCGACCATAGCTAGCAGGAGGTTGCGGGGTTGGTGGAACTGGTTCCAGTCTCGCTCGTCAGTAAATTCCGCTTGCATCCGTCGTATGTCATCGATGGTAGGTTCGGCAGTGAAGGAGAACGTATCAGATGGGGTTCTTCTCTTAGTTCCATTTCGCTTGGCAGCGTGGATGTCTGCCTCGCCGTTTTCACAGGCTATTTTTGACTTGCTAGGAGTGCCATTGATGTGTTTAGCTTCAGATAGGGCCACCGTCTCTCCGTTCAGTCCATGCACTCCATCGCCGTTCATTGCCATTGCCTTGTCAATTTTACACCAAACTATTGCACGGATCAACACTTAATTCGCTATAAACAACCAACCTCGACAACAATATGGGTAAAACTCCCGCCACAAAAACGCTGCTCTTGTAGCCGGAAGGTGTAACATAAATCGCCGGAAATTCGAAAAATGGGTTGCATGAAATGTGTTACATGAAATGTGTTACATTGTGGGGTGTTGAGTTTTCCTAAATGCACGTGCCCTCGGATTTTGTGTGAAACTAAGTTTACTATGACTACAACTACCATAATACCCTAAACAGAAAGGCTAAACATGGCAGGCTCCTCTGCAGGAATGACTGCACTGCTATGTAATATGAATAAACAAATTGCAATATTTTATCCAACGATTACTTACCAAAGGCACAATTGGTGTGTGATAAGGAGAATATGTATGTTTGTCTCCCGATGCCAGAGTCAAGCCCAAACAAAACCGAAAAGGTAGGTTCACGGAGTGAATGCTAACGTTAGCTAGCTCGCACTAATGTGCACTGTTTGTGTATCGTGTGCGCGCCTGTGCTAGTTAGCGAGGACGGCAGTCGCACATCATTCAGAACCACATCCCCTTCCGTATTTAGACGTTGCAAACATTGCTGTTAGTTAAAAACCCGAATGCAGTTTATGTATAGCTGCATGATAGCCTCCTTTATAAATATGTGAATATTGTCCTTCTTACCCCTCTCTGCCTTCAGAGCATCCTCACAGGTTGTCTTGACAGTGATTCTGAATGACTTTGATTAGGTATGATGATGTCACTAAAGTTGTGCTGATATGCCGCATTCAAAACAACTGGGAACTCATGACGTCAGTGATATTTAGGTCGGAAAGTCGGGGCTCTAGAAAGAGGCCCGAGTTTTTTTATTTTACCTTTATTTAACCAGGTAGGCTAGTTGAGAACAGGTTCTCATTTACGACTGCGACCTGGCCAAGATAAAGCAAAGCAGTGTGACACAAACAACAACACAGAGTTACACATGGAATAAACAAACATACAGTCAATAATACAATAGAAAAGTGTGCAATGGAGGTAGGACAAGGGAGGTAGGCAATAAATAGGCCATAGTGGCGAAATAATTACAATATAGTAATTAAACACTGGAGTGATAGATGTGCAGAAGATGAGTGTGCAAGTAGAGATACTGGGGTGCAAAGGAGCAAAATAAATAACAGTATGGGGATGAGGTAGTTGGATGGGCTATTTACAGATGAGCTATGTACAGGTGCTGTGAGCTGCTCTGACAGCATATGAGTCTCCAGCTTCAGTGATTTTTGCAGTTCGTTCCAGTCATTGGCAGCAGAGAACTGGAAGGACAGGCGACCGAACGAGGAATTGGCTTTGGGGGTGACCAGTGAAATAGTTCAGAGTTGGATGACTGTTTATAACGATTTTTTTTTCTCCCAATCGGAGCTCGTTTTCCCCCAGTTCCCAGTTGTTTTGAACGCACTGAAGTCAGAGATTTCCAGAGTTCCCTGTTTTGAACACGGAAATAAGTCAACCAACAGAACAGTCTAAAATGCTGCACTGTAATTAATGACCCACATCTAAACTCCTATAACAGACAACCCTGGCAGTTAGCTATTCATAAGTCCAGTCTATTAGTCAGTTCATAAAATGAAATCGTGGAGTTGATATGGTGGCTTCCCATTTGTACGTGTTAATTTATCTGACTGTGATTGTGTGCTTCTAGTGCTCCCCAGGAGCTGGTAGGTGTGGTGGGTCTGGAGATCCATGCTCAGATCCACTCCAACACCAAGCTGTTTTCTGGCTCCCAGGTTGGGTTCCAGGCTCCACCTAACTCCCTGGTGTCCTTCTTTGATGCCTCCTTACCTGGAACTCTACCTGTAAGTTATCGTGCATCTGATGATAAACATGTCTCATGTCAATAAAGGCTGTTGGTCTATTCGTTGCGTAATCATACAGTTGTTGTCCATCATAACATAATCTGGTCTATGTAACCTAGCTTACAATATGTTGGTGTACATAGTCATTTGACCAAGTAGGCCTAAGTTCCTTTCCTCTTTCTCCTCAGGTGCTGAACAGACGATGTGTGGAGGCTGCAGTGATGACAGGTTTGGCCCTTAACTGTACCATCAACAGGAAGTCTCTCTTTGACAGGAAGCACTACTTCTACGCTGACCTTCCTGTAAGTCAACCCGGACCCCATCTGTCCTCCAATCACAAGCTATCATCAATCACATTTATTTCTAAAGCCCTTTTTAGGCTACATCAGCAGTTTTTACAAAGTTATTGAATACAGTAACCCGGCCTAAATCACAGAGGAGACAACTTACTCCCCTATTAATAAGTAGCTCTCATCGGTCAAAGCCGCCATCTCTCCCCAAAGTAACGTTCCCATTTTACTTCCTCCCTGTCCCTGAGCTAGGCTATCATTTAATAGTGACGAGTCTTGCTAAACCGGCAGAAAAGCTTATTGCCAGCGATATCTAGCCAAATGACAGCTTCTGTTTCCTGCAATCTGTTAGCTGTTAGAAGTCAAGTCGCGGCCAAGTGATATTTACCCTCACCTTGCTGCCAGGCGCTCCTGGGTAATTTTATGACTGACATTTTATGACCTTGACTTCAAGACATGTCATTGGAAGAGTCGACGAGATTCAATAGCAATTGCCCAACAAAGCCTCCCAAAAAGTTTCATTTCACTTTGGAAAGACAGCCCTAGCTTAATGTGACCTATGTAGAAAGCAATGACCCTGACATTACTCTTGACGAGCTGATGATGAGAAATTGTGGACAGAGAAAAGGGTGAATTTGAATAATTTAAGTGCCTTAGCGGTATTATACCATAATGGGACTTTCCACTCAAGAAAATTACAAGACAGCTAGGAGATTTGTCTGTTACAGTGCAATCCATACCTTTCCTGTATTCGATGAGTGAAGAGTTTAAAAAGCTTTCCTAACTTTGCCCTAAGGTCAAGGTCATGTCTAATGACCAATAGAGTAGCTTGTGAGGGTTATTTTGTGGGGTCAGGGAATGGATTGTGGATCGTCGGGTTGTCAGTGCAGTTGTCTTAATGTTATGGTATGTCAATATCCTGTCAATTAAGAAATGAACTAGATGACATGATGGCCTAAGTCATTCTAGTTCTTTTGAATAGAAGCATATGGTCAACACAAGGCCTGCCAAGCCTAGATTGTTAGAAGATTGAGTTGTCTTTCGAACCCAGCAGTCAGATTCATTGGTAATAATGTTATCGTGAGTCTACAGCTGCATAATCCTTGCCCACAGCAGAGGTAGATTATTAATTTCAAAAGCTCTGACATGTATCCCAGGGGTGGAATCCCAGCAGGAAACCGAAGGATTATTCCCAAATCCCACCTCATCTTGTTTCCCCGTTGTAGATTTCCGGACTGCTTACTGAGTGTTGCATCACCTCTCTCTTTGGGTTATGTTAAAACATGCGCTGTTGAAACGATAGTGCCAGTTAAGATTTTAAATGTTCACCGTGCCCACAAGTGGTACCAATGCTTATAAATATGTTTTTGCTTACCCTGTAGACAACACTTGTGTTTTACCAGGCCCGGGAAATAGACAGGGAACAGGGATGGAGAGTAAAAGGCCTGTATTGCATAGTGAATCATGCTAATGCGTTAAATTCAGTTGGGAGGGATGTTCATGCTCTCTTCATGATATGTAGACAGAGAAAATAATAGCCATGATGAGTGAAGCATTAAGCAGCACATTCTCTATTCAATTAATTTACTAGCAGCCTATGGAAGTAGAGAGAACGAGGACATAAAAAGAACATGCATTTATTAATAACACATATATAGTTGTGCATTATTGATGTGTTCCATGAATCCATGATTTAATTTCACACAACGAATGCACTGCTGCTCATTACATGATTTATGATGCGCTTGCCTGACCAGCAGCAGGAATGAATTGAAGTGGCAGGCAGGTGTTCTGTTATAGCAGCTAGCCTCTTCTTAATAACATGCACCAGCAGCTTCACACTAAGCTACTAGCGGATATGCATAATTCTACTTTTCTGGAGTGTTTTCTGTGCAGACGTTGTCTCTGACGACTATTTAATGACTCAAATGGATCTGTTTGTAGGGACGTGGATGTACAATAGGTAGGGCTAGTTGAATCAAGGGTTGTAGAGGGGAATAGGTTTGTTGCATCGAATCATGAATCCGTTGAAGTCGGCTTAGATTCGGTGAACTGAATCTGAAAACGACAAATAGCAGTCTAGTTGGAGAGAGAGCTCTCAGGTTTGGATTTACTTTCCTGAACCGACTGAGTGCTTTAATACCAGACTGCTCATTAGGCTTTGGGGCTGGGGTGTGACTAGAAGGACCCAGAGGCTTCCAGTAGCAGTTTTATACCACCAATGGTCTGCATCCAACTTCAGCTGCCCTTCATTATACAAAGCACCAACATCTCTTCACTGATTATGCCGGGATTGCAAAATGGTCCACCATTTTGGTGGGTGGTAAGCTAACTAACGTAGCCTGTGTGTGAACAGCAATGCATACAGTATGCAAACTAGGAGGCACTTGCGCTAATGAATTACATTTGCATTGACATTGACAGAGCTCTATGAGAGAATTGATTATTCTAGAAAGGGAGAAATCAGCATCTTTTAATGCTATAATCCTGTATTTATAGTACACCGCTGAGACAAAATGGAATGTCTCCCGTGGGCCATTATGCTTGTGCTTGTTGATCGGGTACAGTACAACACACAGATGGTTATGGCTAATTCACTGTTTTCTCTCCTTTTTTTTTTTTGTATTGCTCATATTTATTCCTTCCCTTTCTTTTTCTTCGTCGGCATGCCAGTAAGTATGATGCATGTTTAGTCTTTTCTAGCGACGGTTGCCGTGGCAACGGGACATAGTGCTACCGTACTCACTTGTGGAATAGCGGCAGCCAGCACAGTGGCTCTTCAGAATAACAGAACAGATAAAATATTCATTCAGTTCGCTTTTGTGACTTTGAACCCCTCTCAACGAAACAACAATAATATTCCAACCGCATAATAATGAGTTGGAGTAACCAGTTTTAGGGACCTATTATCCCCCCAAAGTAACTAACTAATGGCTGAATCTTAGCTCATGTTTAATGCATGGATTGCTATTTTGTTCATAACACTCTTGACCCCTTGAAATATTTAAGGTTATTTCCAAGTTAATTGTAATGGTAAATCATTGATTATGCAGGCCAAGTTTATTTTGGTATTAACCCCATGTTTTCCTATCGTGTCTTTAATATAAATGACTTAATTGTATTATATAGTGGCTGTAATTAAATACCGAAGCCTGGTCCCAGATCTGTTTGCGAGGAGTCTTCTATAGGTAATACCTATAATCGTTGTCATGCCAAATGTCAAGTTTATACAGCATATGAGACCAGGCTATTACATACCTGATAAATGAGACACATTTAGACTGCTGAAGCAAGCACACAGAATTGACCTTTTCTAGTTTCATGTGTTTTCTCCATCCAGGCGGGCTACCAGATCACCCAACAGAGGCTGCCCATCGCGGTGGACGGCACCCTGACCTACAGTCACCTGGGGGGCCGTAAGAGGAACGCGGTGGTCACCAAGAGTGTCAGGATCAAACAGATCCAGTTAGAGCAGGACAGTGGCAAGAGCCTCCACGATGACTACAGGAACCAGACCCTTATAGACCTCAACAGAGCAGGTAGATGGAGTTTAGCTTCCCATCGGTGTACCTCAACAGAGCAGGTAGATGGAGTTTAGCTTCCCATCGATGTACCTCAACAGAGCAGGTAGATGGAGTTTAGCTTCCCATCGGTGTACCTCAACAGAGCAGGTAGATGGAGTTTAGCTTCCCATCGGTGTACCTCAACAGAGCAGGTAGATGGAGTTTAGCTTCCCATCGGTGTACCTCAACAGAGCTGATAGATGGAGTGTAGCTTCCCATCGGTGTACCTCAACAGAGCAGGTCGATGGAGTTTAGCTTCCCATCGGTGTACCTCAACAGAGCAGGTAGATGGAGTTTAGCTTCCCATCGGTGTACCTCAACAGAGCAGGTAGATGGAGTTTAGCTTCCCATCGGTGTACCTCAACAGAGCAAGTAGATAGAGTTTAGCTTCCCATCGGTGTACCTCAACAGAGCAGGTAGATGGAGTTTAGCTTCCCATCGGTGTACCTCAACAGAGCAGGTAGATGGAGTTTAGCTTCCCATCGGTGTACCTCAACAGAGCAGGTAGATGGAGTTTAGCTTCCCATCGGTGTACCTCAACAGAGCAGGTAGATGGAGTTTAGCTTCCCATCGGTGTACCTCAACAGAGCAGGTAGATGGAGTTTAGCTTCCCATCGGTGTACCTCAACAGAGCAGGTAGATGGAGTTTAGCTTCCCATCGGTGTACCTCAACAGAGCAGGTAGATGGAGTTTAGCTTCCCATCGGTGTACCTCAACAGAGCTGATAGATGGAGTGTAGCTTCCCATCGGTGTACCTCAACAGAGCAGGTCGATGGAGTTTAGCTTCCCATCGGTGTACCTCAACAGAGCAGGTAGATGGAGTTTAGCTTCCCATCGGTGTACCTCAACAGAGCAGGTAGATGGAGTTTAGCTTCCCATCGGTGTACCTCAACAGAACAGGTCGATGGGGTTTAGCTTCCCATCGGTGTACCTCAACAGAGCAGGTAGATGGAGTTTAGCTTCCCATCGGTGTACCTCAACAGAGCAGGTAGATAGAGTTTAGCTTCCCATCGGTGTACCTCAACAGAGCAGGTAGATGGAGTTTAGCTTCCCATCGGTGTACCTCAACAGAGCAGGTAGATAGAGTTTAGCTTCCCATCGGTGTACCTCAACAGAGCAGGTAGATGGAGTTTAGCTTCCCATCGGTGTACCTCAACAGAGCAGGTACCATAGAGTTCAAACACTCATAGACTCCAAGAGGAGTCTACCACAGAGCTCCAACTGGTATATACAGATCTAGATAGAACAGGGACTGGCTAGCCAAATCCTATGTAGGCATATGGGGAGTGTATGTAACATCTCTCTCTCCCTCCAGGTGTGGGTCTGATGGAGCTGGTGATGGAGCCAGACATGAGCTGTGGAGAGGAGGCAGCAGCAGCCGTCAGAGAGATGCAGCTCATACTGCAGGCTCTAGGGACCTGCCAGGGAAACATGGCTGGTGGGGAGGCCTGCATTGGACACACACACATACTCACTAACACACCAGGGAAACATGGCTGGTGGGGAGGCCTGCATTGGACACACACATACTCACTAACACACCAGGGAAACATGGCTGGTGGGGAGGCCTGCATTGGACACACACACATACTCACTAACACACCAGGGAAACATGGCTGGTGGGGAGGCCTGCATTGGACACACACACATACTCACTAACACACCAGGGAAACATGGCTGGTGGGGAGGCCTGCATTGGACACACACACATACTCACTAACACACCAGGGAAACATGGCTGGTGGGGAGGCCTGCATTGGACACACACATACTCACTAACACACCAGGGAAACATGGCTGGTGGGGAGGCCTGCATTGGACACACACACATACTCACTAACACACCAGGGAAACATGGCTGGTGGGGAGGCCTGCATTGGACACACACACATACTCACTAACACACCAGGGAAACATGGCTGGTGGGGAGGCCTGCATTGGACACAGGGGCGCGGGGGGGGGGGGGGGGGGGGGGGGGGGTTAGGACGATTGTAAGGGCCTGTGACTGACAGGCCCTAAAAATACACCCTAAAAATATATTAGAACGTTAGGTTAATAATTGAATATATGTATTTTTTTACCTATCATTATTAATATAATATTTTATTTACAATGTACTAATAAAACTAACGGTTTATTTTTCTTTTCTTGTTTTTGGCAAAAAAGTAAACATCCAGAGAGCCTCTGTATTGACAGCTGTCCCATACCTTCTCTCTTGCTATAGAGGGCCAGCTGTCTCATACTTTCTCTCTTGCTATAGTGGGCCAGCTGTCTCATACCTTCTCTCTTGCTATAGAGGACCAGCTGTATCATACCTTCTCTCTTCCTATAGAGTGCCTGCTGTCTCATACCTTCTCTCTTGCTATAGAGGGCCAGCTGTCTCATACTTTCTCTCTTGCTATAGAGGGCCAGCTGTCTCATACTTTCTCTCTTGCTATAGTGGGCCAGCTGTCTCATACCTTCTCTCTTGCTATAGAGGACCAGCTGTATCATACCTTCTCTCTTCCTATAGAGTGCCAGCTGTCTCATACCTTCTCTCTTGCTATAGAGTGCCAGCTGTCTCATACCTTCTCTCTTGCTATAGATGGCCAGCTGTCTCATACTTTCTCTCTTGCTATAGTGGGCCAGCTGTCTCATACCTTCTCTCTTGCTATAGAGGACCAGCTGTATCATACCTTCTCTCTTCCTATAGAGTGCCAACTGTCTCATACCTTCTCTCTTCCTATAGACAGCTGTCTTATACCTTCTCACTTCCTTTAGAGTGCCAGCTGTCTCATACCTTCTCACTTCCTATAGAGTGCCAGCTGTCTCATACCTTCTCACTTCCTTTAGAGGGACAGCTGTCTCATACCTTCTCTCTTCCTATAGAGGGACAGCTGTCTCATACTTTCTCTCTTCCTATAGAGGGCCAGCTTTCTCATACCTTCTCTCTTCCTATAGAGGGCCAGCTTTCTCATACCTTCTCTCTTCCTATAGAGGGACAGCTGTCTCATACCTTCTCTCTTCCTGTAGAGGGACAGCTGTCTCATACCTTCTCTCTTCCTATAGAGGGACAGCTGTCTCATACCTTCTCTCTTCCTATAGAGGGACAGCTCTCTCATACCTTCTCTCTTCCTATAGAGTGCCAGCTGTCTCATACCTTCTCTCTTCCTATAGAGGGACAGCTGTCTCATACCTTCTATTTTCCTATAGAGGGCCAGCTGAGAGTGGATGCCAACGTGTCCGTCCACAGACCTGGGGATCCTTGGGGCATCAGGACTGAGGTCAAGAACATCAACAGTGCCCGCAACCTGGCCAGGGCCATAGGTGAGTGCTGCAGAGGGCTTTTCACAATACTGAGCCAAACCAGAGGCGAAGCGAGAAGTTCCACTCGTGTCAATCTGTCCACGCGAGAATGCGGCGATAAGTACACCAAGTGGGGATTGTTGTTGTATGGAGGTCTATGAGAGAGTGTCGGATCTGGTAAGAAAAAAAATGTGATAGCTAATTTTCTAAGTGAGGCTTATTTAACCTAATAGAAGTTGCATAATGTTTAGGTTGTTACGAATGTACTGATATACACTACATGGCCAAAAGCATGTGGACACCTGCTCGTCGAACATCTCATTCCAAAATCATGGTCATTAATATGAGGTTGGTCCCTCCTTCTGCTGCTATAACAGGCTCCACCCTTCTGATGTTAGGCGATTAGGCACAGTCGGCGTTCCAATTCATACCAAAGGTGTTCGATGAGGTTGAGGTCAGGGCTCTGTGCAAGCCATTCAAGTTCTTCCACACCGATCTCGACAAACCATTTCTGTATGGACCTCGCTTTGTGCACAGGGGCATTGTCATGCTGCAACAGGAAAGGGCCTGCCCCAAACTGTTGCCACAAAAGTGGAAGCACAGAATCGTCTATAACTAGAAGCGTTAAGAATTCCCATAACTGGAACCGAGGGGCCTAGCCCGAACCATGAAAAAGAGCCCCAGACCATTATTCCTCTTCCAACAAACTTGACAATTGGCACTATGCAATGGGGCAGGTAGCGTTCTCCTGGCATCCGCCAAACAGCTGCTCAGCCTGGAAACTCATTTCATGAAGTTCCTGACGAAAAGTTATTGTGCTGAAGTTTCCAGAGGCAGTTTGGAACTTGGTAGTGAGTGTTACTACCGAGGACAGACGATTTATATGCTCTACAGCACTCGCCGGTCCCATTCTGTGAGTTTGTTTGGCCTACCACTTTGTGGCTGAGCCGTTGTTGCTCCTAGACATTTCCACGTCACAATAGCACTTACAGTTGACCGGGGCAGCTCTAGCAGGGCAGAATATTGACAAATTGACTTGTTGGAAAGGTGGCATCCTATTATGACAGTGCCACGTTGAAAGTCACTGAGCTCTTCAATAAGGCCATTCTACTGCTAATGCTTGCTTTACTTTGTGCTCAATTTTTTACACCTGTCAGCAACTGGTGTCCACTAATTTGAAGGGGTTTTCCACATACTTTAATTTGATATATATATATATATATATATATATATATATAATATGCAGTGGGGCAAAAAAGTATTTAGTCAACCACCAATTGTGCAAGTTCTCCCACTTAAAAAGATGAGAGAGGCCTGTAATTGTTTGGCCTACCACTTTGTGGCTGAGCCGTTGTTGCTCCTAGACATTGAGAGAGGCCTGTGTATATATACACTGCTCCAAAAAATTAAGGGAACACTAAAATAACACATCCTAGATCTGAATGAATGAAATATTCTTATTAAATACTTTTTTTCTTTACATAGTTGAATGTGCTGACAACAAAATCACACAAAAATTATAAATGGAAATCAAATTTATCAACCCATGGAGGTCTGGATTTGGAGTCACACTCAAAATTAAAGTGGAAAACCACACTACAGGCCGATCCAACTTTGATGTAATGTCCTTAAAACAAGTCAAATGAGGCTCAGTAGTGTGTGTGGCCTCCACATGCCTGTATGACCTCCCTACAATGTCTGGGCATGCTCCTGATGAGGTGGCGGATGGTCTCCTGAGGGATCTCCTCCCAGACCTGGACTAAAGCATCCGTCAACTCCTGTACAGTCTGTGGTGCAACGTGGCGTTGGTGGATGGAGAGAGACATGATGTCCCAGATGTGCTCAATTGGATTCAGGTCTGGGGAACGGGCAGGCCAGTCCATAGCATCAATGCCTTCCTCTTGCAGGAACTGCTGACACACTCCAGCCACATGAGGTCTAGCATTGTCTTGCATTAGGAGGAACCAACCGCACCAGCAGGGCCAACCGCACCAGCATATGGTCTCACAAGGGGTCTGAGGATCTCATCTCGGTACCTAATGGCAGTCAGGCTACCTTTGGCGAGCACATGGAGGGCTGTGCGGACCCCAAAGAAATGCCACCCCACACCATGACTGACCCACCGCCAAACCATGCTGGAGGATGTTGCAGGCAGCAGAACGTTCTCCACGGCGTCTCCAGACTGTCACGTCTGTCACATGTGCTCAGTGTGAACCTGCTTTCATCTGTGAAGAGCACAGGGCGCCAGTGGCGAATTTGACAATCTTGGTGTTCTCTGGCAAATGCCAAACGTCCTGCACGGTGTTGGACTGTAAGCACAACCCCCACCTGTGGACGTCGGGCCCTCATGGAGTCTGTTTTTGACAGTTTGAGCAGACACATGCACATTTGTGGCCTGCTGGAGGTCATTTTGCCGGGCTCTGGCAGTGCTCCTCCTGCTCCTCCTTGCATAAAGGCGGAGGTAGCGGTCCTGCTGCTGGGTTGTTGCCCTCCTACGGCCTCCTCCACGTCTCCTGATGTACTGGACTGTCTCCTGGTAGCGCCTCCATGCTCTGGACACTACGCTGACAGACACAGCAAACCTTCTTGCCACAGCTCGCATTGATGTGCCATCCTGGATGAGCTGCACTACCTGAGCCACTTGTGTGGGTTGTAGACTCCGTCTCATGCTACCACTAGAGTGAAAGCACCGCCAGCATTCAAAAGTGACCAAAACATCAGCCAGGAAGCATAGGAACTGAGAAGTGGTCTGTGGTCACCACCTGCAGAACCACTCCTTTATTGGGGTTGTCTTGCTAATTGCCTATCATTTTCACCTGTTGTCTATTCCATTTGCACAACAGCATGTGAAATTTATTGTCAATCAGTGTTGGTTCCTAAGTGGACAGTTTGATTTCACAGAAGTGTGATTGACTTGGAGTTACATTGTGTTGTTTAAGTGTTCCCTTTATTTTTTTGAGCAGTGTGTATAACAATTTTATATTGGAGTTTATTGAGTCTATTGTTCACACGTGTATCTGCCTGCCTTTCCGACAACTACTCCCATTGTTAGGGCAGAGACAAGACCATCTCGTCATTATATAGACTATATTATAGAGAGTCTCTGGCCAAACTGAGCCGAGCCAAACCAAGCTGTACTGAGCTGGCCTGGTTAAAGCCTTCACCACAGTTGCTGGAACCGTGCTGAAAAAGACCATGTGAATAAGACAATATCTGAGCCAGAACAGTTTGGTTCAGGTTGGCACAATAGTGTGTGAAGGGTATATCCTCATTGTCATTGGTGGGGGTTAGTGGAGGTACTGAAGTGAAGCGGTCACGACCCAGTGGGTCTGGAATAGGCTAGTTGGATGAACACTCGGGGAAATATAGACACACACACACAGAAAGAGAGAAAAAGAGCGAACAGCATGGAATCCTTTTCATGGGCTGTCATTTTTCTGAAACAGTCGTCTGACGGAGGGCTGTGTAATTATGCGTGCACTGCAAGTCAAACTGGGAGTCAAAGATTAGAGACACCATGAGGCACAAACACACACACACACACACACACAAACCGGCCTTATCTGTCTTTGCCTGTGTAAATGTTCTCTTAGACAACTCAGTGAAGTAATTGCCAAAACTTCCTCTTGTCTCAACTTCATACGTCTTTCCATGATTTGTTCTTTCTGAGGTGTTTTATCCCTGAAGGCAGTCGTCACTCTCTCTGCCCACAGGAATCAGAGAAACAGGCTTTCTGTTGACAGGAACTGAAGATGGAAACGCTTCTGAAGAGACATTTAGTGTACAGGGATAGTTAACATGGACTAGAAAGCACGAGGCCTTTCCTACCCACACAAACTCAGGAAGATATAGAATACAACTTTATTGACCATTTGTTTCAGTGAACAACTGAGCACACAGTTTGCATGCCTAACTTAGGCTAAATTGGCTTTCTACAGAACAATAGATTTCCCATCAACACTAATTCCACTTCTACAGAGTTTCCCATCAAACTTTTTTATTTTCTCTCCAACATACTGGAGACGGTGGAGAGTCATAGGGGCCATTGAAATTCTTCACCAGGAGCAGCAGGCCATTAACAGTTCGTGTGATACGAAGTGACTTGGCCGCTTTCATTATTTATCCCAAGAGTAGACTTCCATTTTAGCTTAGTGCAGAGAAGTGATAAAGAGTTTTTAAAAGTCAAAACTCCAGATAGTCGTTTGTCACAGAGAACTAATGTAGCAGCAGTTAGAAGACTTCAGGCAGGGCCATGTGTCATGGCAGATGTTGGGAGGATCTAACACCGTGCCAGTTGGCTGGATGCTTGCTTCTGATCAGGCCTGGTGTGTGCGTGTGTATTTTCATCAACAGACTATGAGATCCAGAGACAGATGTTTGTCCTGGAGAGCGGCGGCACGGTGCAGAACGAGACACGGTCGTTTGATGGCAAGACTGGGTAAGAGGCTTCTAGAACCAACCCTCGAACCAAGTCATGCCGACAAGTCCCATTATGTTACAGTGAGAGTGTTTCTGATAACATGTCAAAAATGTCTATTGACTAAGAATATGATGTTTCGCAGGATACGGTACAATGTACACAGGATGTGTCTCTTTAGGGTTTTAATAATTATTTGGGTCAGATACCACCCCCCCACCCCCCATAATCAACTTGTTATGGCTGCAATCCCGTTAACGGGATAATTGTCATCAACAACCGCTGAATTGCAATGCGCCACATTCAATGAATATTACTAAAAATATTTATATTCATGAAATCACAAGTGCAATATAGGAAAACACAGCTTAGCCTTTTGTTAATCCACTTGTCATGTCAGATTTTGAAAATATGCTTTACAGCGAAAGCAATCCAAGCGTTTGTAAGTTTATCGAACCTTCGACAAAACATTATGTACACTTAGCATCAAGTAGCTTGGTCACGAAAATCAGAAAAGCAGTCAAATTAATCGTTTACCTTTGATGATCTTCGGATGTTTTCACTCACGAGACTCCCAGTTACACAATAAATGTTCCTTTTGTTCCATAAAGATGATTTTTTTATATCCAAAATACCTCTGTTTGTTTGGCGCGTTATGTTCAGAAATCCACAGGAAAGAGCGGTC
The DNA here is from genome assembly GCF_057628025.1 of Oncorhynchus mykiss. Lineage (NCBI taxonomy): Eukaryota > Metazoa > Chordata > Actinopteri > Salmoniformes > Salmonidae > Oncorhynchus > Oncorhynchus mykiss. The sequence goes on from NC_143031.1 coordinate 68,026,876, forward strand.
ACGACAACGCAGGCAAGTTCCAAATAGTTTCCGTAATGTCCACAGAAACATGTCAAACGTTTTTTATAATCAATCCTCAGGTTGTTTTTAAAATATATAATCAATATTATATTAACCGCAAATGTCTTTATCAATAGGAGAGGGAAAAGCAATGGCAGCCCAAACTCTGTTGCGTGAGCAAAACTCATGCGACCACCTGACGCAATGTTATCTTTCTGGCTCATTTTTTCTAAATAAAAGCCTGAAACTATGCCCGAAGACTGTTGACACCTTGAGGAAGCGATAGGAAAAGGAATCGGGTTGATATCCCTTTAAATGGAGCAAAGGGAGTTTTCAAAATAGAAGCCACTTCCTGGTTTGATTTTCCTCAGGGTTTCGCCTGCAATATCAGTTCTGTTATACTCACATACAATATTTTGACATTTTTGGAAACTTTAGAGTGTTTTCTATCCAATACTACTAATAATATGCATATATTAGCAACTGAGACTGAGGAGCTGGCCGTTTACAATGGGCACCTTTTCATCCAAGCTACTCAATACTGCCCCTGCAGCCATAAGAAGTTAAACACTGTATTGCCATCTCCAGAGTGATATTTGATCAAGACATTCTCTCTTCTGAGGTTTAATTTGAAAACGTTTTAGTAACTAAGGATGATGAATGAGGCCACTTGGAGTCAGTCAGTGTCTGGTGTTGTGGATCAGCTTGCTAGCGAGGGTTGTAAAGCCCATGAAATGAGCTGCTCTTCACACAGCTGGGGCCTGCCTCTAATGCGCAAGTTAGCGTGTTTCGTCATGAATCTTGTTCTGGAGGCAGCTTTGCAAAGCGGTCAATAGCTGGCACAGCCACAAAGTCATAAAATCTGATTTTAAACCTAACCTTAACCACACTGCTAATATCCTGATGCCTAACACTAACCTTAAATGAAGAACAAAAAGCCCATTTTGACTTTGCAGCTGGCCTATCTAAGGGGAAATCGCTCAATTCTGCCTCCAGGACAAGACTCATGACAATAAACGTCAACCTGCCTATAACACCATCGTGTGCGTGTGTGTGCGTGTGTGTGTGTGCACGCGCTGGGCCTGATGGAGTGTGTTTGACAACAAAGCCCACAGCTCTGTCATGGTCCAGAAATAGACAGAATGACTGGGGGCCCCTCACCTCACACCTGTGGCCCTCGCCCATAGTTACAGCCTCTTCAACATGAACAATCTGCCGTAGTAACTGTTGTAACGAGCGAAACACTAGCGTTATACAGTACCTCAAAGCCATAACATGTATCTCTCTGTTTTACAGTCACACCATTCCAATGAGAGACAAGGAGGGCCTTCAGGACTACAGGTGAGTACAACTCATATTCACTTCAGTATGTTCTAGCAGCACAGCCTCCAGCATGGTGTGTGTGGTATTATACGATCACAGCTGTAGGGCCTGCATGGAAAGAAGAGGGGGAGCGAGACAGGATGGAGAGGAGAGAGGTCATCGTCACACAAGTGTATGTGTGTGTGTGTGTGTAGAGGAGACAGCCCTTTGTCTGACCGTGTGACACACAGGCCTACTACTGTTGTGTTGTGATTGTGTCGTCTAAGAGGCCTGCAGAGATACAGCCAGCACTCCACTCTTATCTTTCTCTACTGCTGATAACAGCTCCCTCTCTATCTTCTCTTATCTCACTCCTGCCTCTCTTTCTCGCTCCCTCTCTGCTCTGTTGTCTTTAACTGTGCTCTCTCTGGGTGCTCCCTTTGTCACACATGCACTCCCACCTCTCTTCTCTCTCCCCTCGCTCTCTCCCTCCTCTCTTCTCTCTCCCACCTTTTCTCTCTCCATCTTTCTCACTCACCCCCCCCCCCCCCCCCAGGTTCATGCCGGAGCCCAACCTGCCTCCTCTGATGGTGTACGAGGCGTGCTCTACAGCCCCCCCTGGTGTTGCCCCCAGCCAGATGGTGGTTCTGGAGGAAGTGAGGGAGAGGCTGCCGGAGCTGCCCAGCGTCAGGAGGCAGAGGCTGGTGGAGACCTACGGCATCCTCCCCGAACACAGCTTCACCCTGGTGGTGAGTGACTACTACAGTATGTAGACGTGTCTGTTAACGTCCAACTGAGCAATTTAATTATAGTTGATGGTAGGTAGGTTTCTCCCTCCATCTCTCTGGCTTTCATCTTCTGTCTTTCTGTCTGTCTCTCCCTCCCACTTTCTGGCTATCGTTTCTGCTCCCCCTCTCTCCCCCCCTTCCTCTATCTCTCCATTGTACTCTCTCCCTCACTGTCTCTCAATTTAATAACTACCCAAAGTAACCTACCTGCCTCTGTCCAGCAAGGCGCAGTAGATTGTTGTATATACAGTATTATTGAGTGTGTTTCATTGGGTCTCCTGTTGTAGAATGAGGACGGGCTGATGGACTACTTTGAGGCCGTCGTCAGGGAGACCAAGGCTGGGCCGAGAAAGGTGATTGGCTGGGTGATGAACGAGCTGCAGGGCCTCCTCCATCAACAGAACCTGAGTGTCAGCCAGAGGTGAGACACTCAGTCGTCCTCTTCCTCATCCTCTTCCTCTGTGTCCTACTCTAGCCTCAGTCATTCTCTTTCTCCTCTCCACCTCATCCCTATCATTCTTCCTCTACATCCTTCATCTTGTTTCGCCCTCTTCTCTCTCCCCTCCTCCCGAACTCCTATCATGTGTCTCTCCTCCCCTTCCTCCTCCTCCTCTGTTCGACTCTTTTCAGTCTTGCGTTGACTTCAAACCCCATGTTGAAGATCCTATCTCAGGATCCAACATCTTGGCTAGACGGAGGCCTGAAATCATTTCCATACTGGAAGCATAATTTCTGTGCTTTTTCCCTGCGATGTTTCCTATCTATCTTCATGTTGATTCCTTCCTTTATTACTGTGGCAGATAGTGAATGTGAATAGAGAATATATCTGGGTAATAAGCTGAGTGTTTTGAGTGTTTAAATAGGGCTGTTTTTATCCTACACTCCAGACTGTTCTAAGACTGATCAAACAGAGTAAAGTATGATGTGTTTTGTTTTACGTCTTTGTCTGAGAACTAGTGGATGGGTGGGTGTTTGTGTGCCTTTTTGTCATTTTGAAGAAAGTGAGAGTGGATGTTGACTATGTGTGGATTCGCGTGTTTGTTGTTTGTTTAGCCATATTTCCGTTCATAACTCAGTCAGTGTGTATGTGACTGTGTGTTTCTGGCTCAGTGTGTTTCTGACTCGGGGATTGGTGACAGCAGTGATGATCATGTGCCATGTAGGTGGCAATGGGCTGTCACAGAGAAAGACGGGGCCAAATAGCCTCTCATTATAAGCACAGTGACTCCGGGGTAGATGGACACCATCACACTGTCACACAGGAAAGGATAGAATGGGTCTAATGACATCTCCTGTGCCTTCTCTCTCTTCCTTCTCTTCTCTCTCTCACATATGTGTCTCTCTCATGTCTCTCTCTCTCTCTTCCTTCTCTCTCTCTCGCTCGCTCTCTCTCATATCTGCCTCTCTCTCATATCTGCCTCTCACATATCTGCCTCTCTCACATATCGGTGTCTCTCACATATCGGTGTCTCTCATATCTGTCTCTCTCTCTCATATCTGTCTCTCTCATATGTCTCTCACATATCTGTGTCTCTCACATATCTGTGTCTCTCACAAATCGGTGTCTCTCTCATATCTGTCTCTCACATATCGGTGTCTCTCTCATCTGTCTCTCTCACATATCTGTGTCTCTCACATATGTCTCTCTCTCATATCTGTGTCTCATATCTGTCTCTCTCTCATATCTGTGTCTCATATGTCTCTCTCTCTCATATCTGACTCTCGCTCTCATATCTGTCTCTCGCTCTCATATCTGTCTCTCTCTTGCTCCCTCTCTCAGTCCGATCTCTCCTCAAGCTCTAGCCCAGATACTGAATCTCCAGGAGAATGGACAAATCTCTTCTTCTATCGCCAAGCAGGTGAGAGATAACAAGATGGCATAACATCCTAAACATCTAATGCAAAGTCCATATGTGTTACTACACTGAGTGTACAAAATATTAACACTTTCCCTGACAGACTGGCCAGGTGAGTCCAGGTGAACGCTTTGATCCCTTATTGAGGTCACTTGTTAAATCCACTTCAATCAGTATAGATGAAGGGGAGGAGACGGGTTAAAGAAAGATTTTTAAGCCTTCAGAGGGTGAAAGGGCAAGACAATAGATTTAAGTGCCTTTGAACAGGGTATGGTAGTAGTTGACAGGCGCACTGGTTTGAGTGTGTCAAGAAGTGCAAATTCCATGGGGCGACGCACAATTGGCCTAGCGTCGTCCGGGTTAGGGAGGGCTTGGTCGGTAGGGATGTCCTTGTCTCATCGCGCACCAGCGACTCCTGTGGCGGGCCGGGCGCAGTGCGCGCTAACCAAGGTTGCCAGGTGCACAGTGTTTCCTCCGACACATTGGTGCGGCTGGCTTCCGGGTTGGATGCGCGCTGTGTTAAGAAGCAGTGCGGCTAGGTTGGGTTGTGTATCGGAGGACGCATGACTTTCAACCTTTGTCTCTCCCGAGCCCGTACGGGAGTTGTAGCGATGAGACAAGATAGTAGCTACTACAACAATTGGACACCACGAAATTGGGGAGAAAAAGGGGTAAAAATCCCCCCCGCAAAAAAAGAATGGTCCACCACCCAAAAGACATCCAGCCAACTTGGCACAACTGTGGGAAGCGTTGGAGTCAACATGGGCCAGCATCCCTGTGGAACGCTTTCAACACCTTGTAGTGTCCATGCCCTGATGATTTGTAGCTGTTCTGAGGGCAAAGGGGGGTGCAACTCAATATTAGGAAGGTGTCCTTAATGTTTTGTACCCTCAGCGTATATTATCATTTTCAATTGAGGTTTAACCTGAGTGTTTCATTGCTCCATACAGGTGTTCCAGGAGCTGTGGAAGACCCCAGGTAAAACGGCCCAGCAGATCGTCAAGGAGCAGGACCTGGGGATGGTCAACGACAGCACAGAGATCCACAGGATTTGCCAGAAGGTGGTGGACTCACACCCAGACCAGGTGCGGCCACCCTGGGCAAGAGCTGCCTCAATGAGGGCAGGTAGTTTGCCCCTGGTGATGCGTTGGGCAGACCACACCACCCTCTGAAGAGCCCTGCTGTTAGGGGCGGTGCAGTTGCCGTACCAGGCGGTGATTCAGGCCGACAGCAATTGTGCATCTGTAAACGTTTGTGAGGGTCTTAGGGGCCAAGCCAAATTACTTCAGCCTCCTGAGATTGAAGAGGCGCTGTTGCATCTTCTTCACCACTCTGTCTGTGTGGGTGGACCATTTCAGATTGTCAGTGATGTGTAAGATGAGGAATTTGAAGCTTTTCACCTTCTCCACTAAGTTTGTGTCTCCAGAAGTCCACGATCAGCACCTTCATTGTTGTCATTAGGAGAGAGAGAGGTTATTTTTCTGGCACCACTCCTCCAGGGCCCTCACCTCCTCCCTGTAGGCTGTCTCGTCATTGTTGGAAATCAGGCCTACTACTGTTGTGTTGTGATTGAGTTAGAGGTGTGCGTGGCCACGCAGTCATGGGTGAACAGGGAGTACAGGAGGGGGCTGAGCACACACCCTTGTGGGGCCCCCGTGTTGAGGATCAGCGAAGTGGAGGTGTTGCTTCCTACCGTCACCACCTGGGGGGCAGCCCGTCAGGAAATCCAGGACCCAGTTGCACAGGGCAGGGTTCAGACCCAGGTCCCTGAGCTTAATGAGGAGCTTGGAGTGTACAGGGTCATTGACTTTTTGCTAGTAGCCAGTCTTGATAGAATTCTGTTGATGATCAATAAACTAAATGCAAACATAAGTATTTGTGACTTATGCTGCTGTTACTGTTCCTCCTACAGGTCCAAGCCATCCGCAGTGGGAACAAGAAGGTTCTGAACAAGCTCATGGGTCTGGTCCAGAAGGAGACGAAAGGCAGGGCTGACCCAGTCCTGGTACGGGCCATCCTGGAGCAGAAGACCTCCTGAGGACTAACTAACACGGTCTGTGGCCACCTTGACATGCCTGGTGGAATATCAAACTGGTCCAAGAGGCAGCAAGCATGACATCATTATGGCTTCATCATAGTTAATGTCCTCTGGTCAAGAGGATTATTGTTGCTAAATCAACTGTCTCTCATGTTGTCTTCTGGCACCGTAACCGCCTTTAAGTTGTTGCAGTTGTATTGTAACTTTTATTTGTGTACATAAATATATTCTAATTCTCTTTGGAGTGTGCACACTTATCCCCTCCCAAACACACACTTCATCTAAAACTGTCAAGGGAATGGCATACACATCCTCCATGATAATCACACTTTAAGCAGAGCCATTCTGGAATCCCTTAGCAGTTTGGAACACTCTGAACCCACCAATGGCAGAACATAGCTAATAAAGGTATGGCCCATTACCAGGCAGTTTGGGAGTCGTCCCAGAAGTCATCTTTCTGCTTTTATCACTGTCCTCTGGCAGCACTGAAATGAATCAGGAGAGCAACAGAGGACTGAAGTACTATATGCAATGTATCTCCTGATACTCCCTCTAAAATGGATCGGATTAGGAATGATTTAGAGGTCAGTGTTGAGACAGAGGAGAGAGAGGAAGTAGTCATGAGTAGTGAGCGCCCCCTTGTGGCTGTCAAGTGAAGGAGCTACATCTCTATCGTTTAGCCTTCTATGCTTGTCTCTAGAGATAGGCATCTCTTACATTCAGTTGGCTTGAATATTGAGTTTTGTCAAATCACGCGGTAATTCAATACTGGTTGGCTGTGTGCATGTGACTTCAGTTTGGTAACGTAGGTAGTTGCCTCCCATTCATCCCCTTTGTTTCTATTGAGTGCTGGATGCAGTGACCTATAAACAAAGTATTGTACATAACACAATTGGACTTCTTGATTTTAAAAGAGGGTTTGTGGCTGGCTGCTGTTTCAGTGCCTGTGAAGAAGACCTAGTTTTGAACAGAAGCTGGGTCACTGGATGAATGGCTGTCAGAAGCCTTGTTTATACCTGCTGTTAACATTCGTCCTGATCTTGTCCGTGTAGACTTAGATCTGATCACAATGCGTTTTTTAATCGTCCATAAATGTGTCCAGAATCAGAATTGGAAAAGATCAGGACAAAGGCTGCATGTTAGAACCAGGTATGAACAGGGATAGAGGGGGGATTGTTTACTAAACGAGGCCAGTGGAGTCCACTGAACAAACCATTGAAAACACAACCACTTCTGGGCGAAAGAAGCGGAAAGAAAAAGTGTGTTTTCCCTGTGTTTTGCATTTTACTTACCTTTGCCGAGGTGAAGCTAAAATATACATTTGGGTAGAGAAGCTGTCAAAACACATGACATATTTCTGTTCTTCAATAAAAACGTATTATAAAGAATACAATACATGTCTTTATTCAAATAATTCCTTGGAACCTCTGACTTTAATGACAGAAGAATACACACTGGAGTAACCTGACAAGGTCATCGCTGACATCTAAAATGGATGCTAATAGTTGTAGAAAAGGGAGAAACTAGACTACTTATCTTTGGAATGAAACCTCTACGCAACTGAAGAGAACTGTGTCTCTAAATTTGGTTGAAGTAAATGTGCTCCACACAACATTCTACTACAAGAAAATATAGAGTACATCACCAAATTTAGAAATGGCAAGAAATTATGCATTCCATAAACTGTCCATCGGTCCAATTTGTGGACTAGTTTGAGCAGACAGTGGTATATTTTTGCCTTTGCAGCTGCATCCACATTCATCCTCTGGGTCATGTTCAGTAGGATGCACCATAGAAAAACATTCATTCAAAATTCAGGCACCAATTTTTAGGTAGTTCTTCCCTAACATATCAATTTAATAGGGACAGACATTGTAACAAAATGTCTCCTTGGTTGAAATCAAAACCTTAAATAAAATTATGTCAATTAAAATCAAGGCTATTTATTTGTTGCTAATGGTAGACCATGTCTTAGTCTGGAATTCAAACTTAAACATTCAATGCTAAAATGAATGTGCCAAATCATCAATGAACCAACCAACAGTGATGTATTCCAATCTTCCCAACTTGACTCATAAAAACATACAAGAAACATGCATTCCCTAATACAGCAACGAGAAGACAGAACTCAAGTTACAACTTCTGTGAAAAAAATATGGCAAAAGAACCTCTCTCTACAAAACAGTTCCATTATTGTGACATTAAGTACATTCTGTATTAAATACCCAACCCCATCAGGAAACAAAACGTAATAAAGTACTCTTTATACCTCAAATATCAATAATGATTTGCATAGTGTGCTGCTTCCTTGATTATTTTTTCCAATTATATACATAAAGTACTAAAATAAGGCTAAGACATTGAGGGCTTCCCAAACGGCACCCATTACCCCATATAGTGCACTACTCTTGATTTATATGGTCAAAAGTAGTGCACTACATAGGAAATAAGGCGTTGTTTTGGATGCAAACATTGAGTGCATCACCCTGATATGGAAAGCTCCTTTTAGAGAGATATCATTATAAATAAAGTGCATTCAGTGGACAGGACCTGGTGCACCATGGGAAAATGGAGTTAGCCGCAGCATTAAGAATTGACGTCAGAAGAACCCAGTATCCTTAAGTACACCCCTAAAAATAAAAACTACTTCTAACTTGAATATCTAATGTGCATTGAAAACCTAACATAACTGAAATATGTCTATTGAACAAAGAAAGTCTTTGATTTAAGGTATTTAGCAACACACAAACTTGTTTTGTACAGTGAGCCTGATCGTCTAACTTACTAGGCCTCTCCTTCAGTCAAGAGTTTTGAATAACAACGATCACCGGATACATAGCATTAGATAATGCCATGGTCTACACCAACTCATAAAGTAAGTATGAGATGAATGGGACTCCCACTAGCATCCCACTTCTAACACCAACGCGCTAACCAGTAGTTTAGTGGTGCTGCTAGGGTACTTGTTACTGGTACCCCGTGTTAACAGCCAAGTTAGCGTTACTCATTGTGGATGTATTACTTTTCCACCATTTCTCTATTTTCTTTCTCTCTACATTGTTGGGAAGGGCCCGTAAGTAAGCACTTCACTGCTAGTCTACACCTGTTGTTTACGAAGCATGTGACAAATAACATTTGATTAGTGATGAATACTCTGCAGGGAGAGATCCTGACAAAATAGGCTCCTGATTATTTCCAGTACAGCATGCAACCCCAGGGTGACAACACGGCACCACCAAAGATTTCGGTAAGGCCACGTATAAGTCCCCATTGTATGGTGGCCATCACTACAAGACAACTAGAGCTGGTCTCTGGAGAGGCTGTTGCTACCAGGGCAATACATTGACATTTATGAATGCAATATTGTAAGTCTAAAAGCCTAAAGGGACCGATTATGTGTCCTTTGTGTATCATTAACTTCCCATTGTTCCATTCAGCCTGTTCCATTCTATTCCGTCTTTGGCCGATTCACCCCAAGCTTCCATTTCAGCATTCTTATTGGTTGGTGCAGGGGTTCCACCAAAGGCTTGAAGTAGGTCAGTACTTTCCAGTCATTATAAATCACATGACCTGCTCCTTGGATGTGACATAGGCCTATGCATACAACTCTCCGAGGGCAGAACCATATACACATGAGTCTGTCTGAGGGTATCAATGGCAAATGCATCAAATGGGTGAGAGATTCCTGTAAGTTATGTGTTACTGTATATCAGAGCCCGACATTTTTATATATTGGTTTGGAAAAATATATTAGCCTCAAATATATATATATATATGTATATATAACCCAATTTAAAAACTACCTCAGGGAGAGAGATACAAGACGAGTGAATCAATCCAAGAGGTATAGTCTTCTTCATCAAGTAGTGGAAAACATGAAAAACTTTCAAAGAGTATTTTTAAAACTTTTAAAATGACCCAAGTGGACACAACAGGTCAGGGACAGACACTCACTCCTTCCCTGTGAGACAATGCTACCATAACATCATTAAAACATTATAATAATAATAATAATGTTATTATAACATTATTACAATGTTATTATATCGTTACTCCTCCATAGGGACGTGCGATAGTATTGAGTGCTCCTGCGCAATGGCCGCCAGTTCTTTGAGGAACTCTGTGAAGAGGACGGTAGCGAAGACCTCGGTCCTGGCCAGGGAAATGGTCTTGGGCTGGGGAGGAGGAGAGCTCTTCATCATCCTTCCTGCCTCCGGGGGGGAACATTCTCGGCTGTCTCCGCTGTTTGTATCTGTGGAGGATAAGTAAATAGAGATGAAAAATAAGACATTAGTAATAGTAGCATTCAACTGCAGTTGGACATTGTAGCAAGCTCATGTTGGTCCACTTGAAAGAAGAAATTCTCCCTTTTATATCCGTCTCATTTTCCTTTTTAAATCTCATGCAATCTCATACCAATACATTCCTTGCTTAGAGAGAAAGCTCGCATATAAAATGGTGGGGAGAAACCAGTGGGAATGCAGTAGACTGGAGAAGTATGAGAAGAAGAACGTCAGAAGGACCTGAGTTGTTTCTGCAACGCTTCATGACCAAGCTGAATATATTCTCGAGGAGGAACCAAACAACACAAACTAAGCACAGATACAGTTTTAATCTTCTTTCAGTGGTGCTTCATTGCATTGCAGTGATTAGAAACAACGTTATTGCTAGGCTCATTACTGGTCTTATGATCTAGGATACTGCCTCAAATCCTCTGGAAGCTTTGCCTGTATCTATTCTAATCTCAATGACCTGGCTATTGGCTACAAAACAGACCTAAATTACATTCTAATGATGCTCATAGGATAGCTCACAATAAAGCTCAGAATTCAACATTGAACAACGTCTATTCAAACAAAACATTTATACTACCAGTAAGTAATAGTACACAGTTATACGGTTGTTATAAACACTATGTATTCTGGCAGGGAAGCCATTACGTTAGCTTCAGAACATCTTTACTAACATGGAACCGGATATGTAGGACAGAGCATTATGGGTACTGTAGTCAATCAAGTCTCACCTTGACCCTTGAGTGAACTCTCCCTGGCCAGGAGGCAGTGCTGGGCGGAGGTGATCAGCTCTGGGAAGTCCTTCTTGGTCGAGGCCTGCTGCTCTATCTGGTTCTTAAGGGAGGCTAGTACCTGATATGGAAACACATATATAGTAACATCAGTGGAACATCAGACAGGAAATACAGTACCTTCAGAAAGTATTCACACCCCTTGACTTTTTTGTTGTGTTACAAAGAGGGATTAAATATGGATTTAATTGTAACGATCTACACCAAATACTCTGTCAAAGTGGAAGAAAAATGTGAACATTTATTAAAACATTTATGACAAATAAAACACTAATACATCTTGATTAGATAATTATTCACCCACTGAGACAATACGTGTTAGAATCACCTTTGGCAGTGATTACAGTTGTGAGTCTTTCTGGGTAAATCTCTAAGAGCTTTGCATAGCTGAATTGTACAATATTTGCCCATTATTATTCAAGATATTATTCAAGCTCTGTCAAGTTGGTTGTTGATCATTGCTAGAAAGCCATTTTCAAGTCTTAGCCATAGATTTTCAAACCGATTTAAGTTAAAACTGTAACTCGGCCATTCAGGAACATTCAATGCCCTCTTGGTAAGCAACGGCAGTATAAATATGGCCTTGTGTTTTAGGTTATTTTCCTGCTGAAAGGTGAATTAGTCTTCCAGTGTCTGTTGGAAGGAAGACTGAATCAGGTTTTCCTCTAGGACTTTGCCTGTGCTTAGCTGTATTCCATTTAATTTATCCCAAAAAACTCCTTAGTCCTTGCCGATGACAAGCATTCCCATAACATGATGCAGCCAACACCATGTTTGAAAATATGAAGAGTGGTAATCAGTCATGTGTTGTGTTGAATTTGTCCCAAACAAAGCTTTGTATTCAGGGCAAAAAAGTTATTTTCTTTGCTTCATGCTTTGCAGTATTACTTAAGTGTCTTGTTGCAAACAGAATGCATGTTTTGGAATATTTTGTATTCTGTTCAGGCTTCCTTCTTTTTACTCTGTCATTTAGGTTAGTATGGTGGAGTAACTACAATGTTGTTGATCTATTCTCAGCTTTCTCATTACACAGCCATTAAACTCTGTAACCATTTTAAAATCATCATTGGCCTCATGGTGAAATCCCTGAGCAGTTTCCTTCCTCTCCGGCAAATGAGTTAGGATGGACACCTGTATCTTTGTAATGACTGGGTGTCACCATGCTCAAAGGAATATTCAGCGTTTGCTTTTTAAAATTTTATCTACCAATCAATGCCCTTCTTTGCGAGGCATTGAAAAACCTCCCTGGTCTTTGAATCTGTGCTTGAAATGTATTACTTGACTGAGGGACCTTACAGATAATTGTATGTTTGGGGTAGTCATTCTGAAATCCTGTTAACCACTATTATTGAACACAGAATGAGTCCATTCAATTTATGTGATTTGTTAAGCACATTTTTACTCCTGAACTTACTTAGGTTTGCCATAACAAAGGGGTTGAATACTTGGACAATACATTTCAGCATTTAATTTTTTATTACATTTCAAAAACGTTCTACTAACAAAATTCCACTTTGATATTATGGGGTATTTTGTGTAGATCAGTGACACAAAATCTAAATTAAATCAATTTTAAATTCAGGCTGTAACACATCAGAATGTGGAAAAAGTCAGGGGTGTGAATACTTTCTGAAGGCACTGTAGCTGCCAGAGCACAGAAAGTACAAGATAAATATTGTATCAGGCTATCCTGATCTCGCGAGCTTACCTTGAAACAAGATGGTGGATCAATGAGATCACCATGCTGAATTGTTTCGTTTTTTTGCACGCATAAAACATTGTATTGAGAAAAATGAATGCGATCATTGCATTTCCACAACGCAAGACGCCTTATCAAAGAAAGTGTACATTTGTTTTGACTGAATTAAGCCAACAGGCTTTGCGTACTTGATACCAAGAGTATTGCTATACACACTATCAGGTGTAAAACGGGTAGCTTTTGTATAAAAGCATATCACACGATTGAAAACAAAACCAGAGGCATAAACGAGACAAAACAAGGGCATTAAGCAAGACAAGACACGCTGATGATGAGAGAACCAAACCGTATTCATCTCCATGACAAACAATCCACCTCTTTTAATCTGGACCCTAATGAAAATGAAGTGCCCAGTGTTTGTACGTCAACAACTTGCCATCCCCTTTCATCCCCATCCAAACATTCCCTTTAATGCGAGCTTTCAAACATCCCCATTCCATTTTGATTTACTTGTTTACACATCCTCTATTCAATTATGCATGAATCAGCCGACAGGAGAGAAAAACACTGTGTTAAAGTCTCACTAGACTTGTTTCACAGCCATTTTGAACTCTGTTTTCATTGCCACGTAAAGTGTACTCCAGCTCATAGTTGTGTCCTAAATGGCACCCTATCACCTATATAGTGCACTACTTTTACCCCGGGTCCATAAGGCTCTGGTTAAAAGTAGTGCACTATATTGGGAATAAGGTTCCATTTGGGACACAACATAGTATTCATAATCTCCTCTCTAATTAATACTATTCATAACGGATCCCTCCTCTCTAACTTCTAACAGGTTTTCTGGTTGTTTCATGAGTCTCCAGAGGTTTAAACAGCTTAGAGCGGTGAGAGTGAAAAGCAAACAGTTTTTTGGGGGAACGTTTTTACACCTCTAATGCTTACTAAATGGAGCAGAGTGAAATGTTTACTAAGAGAGTTGTCTCTCTTTTGAGTAGGCGTGCATTGCAGTGTCTATGATGAGCATTTTAACAGTAGGACTGTGTCCATCTCTGCCTCAAAGTCAATGAGAGAGAACAAAGGATACAGATAGACTGAAAGTCAAAACATAGTCAGAGATAGATGGACAGACAGACTGACATAATTAATGGAATCTAGGAGCGTGAGTGGACACTGGGCTGGTGACAGTCACACTCAGTCACACACACACACACACTATCTGTACCTGATAGAGTGAGCGCACGCTTGGCTGGAACACCATGTTGGTGTTGAGGAGGAAAGATTGCAGCAGGGGCTGGGGGTAGGCAGCCAGCTGGGCCAGTATACCAGTCAGCAGGAGGTTGACATGGAGAGAGTTATCCAGCATGTTCTCCAGACGTGACAACAGCACACTGACAAATGGCCCTACAGGAAGAGAGAAAGAAAGTCTTCACTCAGATTGTCAAACCTGGTTAAAGATCAAGAACAAGCCTTAAAGTAAGGCAGATAATACTTCAATCTACACAGGAAGAGAGAGAGAGACTTTACTCAGACTGAAGTTTTATCTGTCTTACGTTAAGGCTGGTTATTTAACCAGGTTTGACAGTCTGAGTAAAGCCTCTCTCTCTCGCTATGAGTCAAATGCATTGTAAGATAACCACGTTGTGATTCTTCAGCAAATTCTTGACACGTGTTAGAGAGCTGACCTTCAAACCTGGTGAAGATATTGTACAAAAGTTAAGGCTTTTATTTCTGAGTATGTTGTTTTATCTTACCTGTAAAAGGCACAGAATGACTCCTAGTGCTCCCACTGCGGAGCTTGGTCCCAAACAGGGACAAGTGCTGCTTCTCCAGCTCAGGCGTATCCACAGAGAAGGAGCTGAAGTCCACCTCGTCCTCCTCCATGGGGGTGACAACAGGATTCCGGAACTCTTTGTCCACCGTTTTCACAGGGCTGCTCCCCCCAGTCCCAGCCTCGTCGCTGCCCAGCGTACGAATCAGCTCCTCGTACTGATCCATGAGGTCGTCCCCCACCTCAGTAGCCAAGGGGCTCTGGAGGTTGGAGTTGTGGTCCGCAACATGAGCTTTGACCTCCTTTGACCCCTTTATGACCTCCGAGCTGTTGACCTCCATGTTGGTGGGATGGAGTGGAAGACTCAGGCCATTGCTGAGGGGGACCTCATCCTTCTCCTGTAGACTGGATACTTTGAAATGGTCCTCCTCAAGGTTAAATTCTGAGTCCATTTCAGATTCCGGTAGTGTCTCCCTGCTGGGTTTGCGGCGATCCACAGTATCGCGGGCGTCCTTCTTTGCCACAAGGTCATAGACCATGACATCATCCTGGAAGTCGGACTCCTCGATGTAGGAACCCTTAACCAGCATGATGGCAGTCCTCCTCATCTCCTGGATGTGTTTGGGCGGCTCGGCTGCAGGCGGCTGTGGAGGTCTACTACTCTCAGCAGTAGCAGCCTCGGGGGACACCACCGGACCGGCATCATAACTATCGTCCCACTCCAGCTCTAGTTGATTAGTAGGGGCTGGGTCTGTGGTCTGGGGCGGGCAGGGGGGACGAGGCCGTGGATGTGGATGTGACCTCTTGGGGTTGACTGTCTGGGCTTGGCGTCCCCTGGCCCCAGCCTCCTCCAGGGCACTGGGTTGGTACTCCTCTGGAGGGGGGTCCTCTCCATCGTAGGGGGCTGACCACACCTGGCAGGCCCGGGTGCAGCTGCTGATGCCCAGGCGGGCGTTGTAAAGGTAGTGTAGGTAGTTGACGTCCAGGTAGATCTCAGAGCCGATGACGCAGGAGTAGCCCGAGCCATCCTCCTCCAAAAAGGACTCCTCGGTCTCTGAAAAACAGACAGAAAGACAGGGAGCACTACAAGTCAGTAATGGATCTAACAGTGATAGACAGAGAGACACAGACACACAGAGAGACAGACACAGACAGAGAGACAGACAAACAGTGAGACAGAGACAGACAAAGAGAGAGACAGAGAGAGAGAGAGAGAGAGAGAGAGAGAGAGACAGAGACAGAGAGACAGAGAGAGGCAGAGACAGAGAGAGACAGGCAGACAGGAAACAGAACAAGTCAGTGCGATGAATAATATAACTAATCTTGGCTGACACACTGCGCTGCATGCGCGCTGAATTCACGCACAGCAGAACTAATGACGTTGACAATTAACCACAGGAGGCTAAACTGATTTAATTGAGATTTAATGAGTTGATAAAAACACTTTCTAATAAGGCCTCTTATGTTATTAATCTGACAACATGAGACTTCATGTAAAAATCAAACAGAACCATAACTGATGGATGTTTGAATGACTCTTAATAAGGAATAGTAAATGGATAGGAATAATGCAGTATCAATAGAACGCGTTCTTCTACGGGGATAGAAATAATGCATTATCAATAGAACACGTTCTACTACGGGGATAGGAATAATGCATTATCAATAGAACATGTTCTACTACGGGGATAGGAATAATGCATTATCAATAGAACATGTTCTACTACAGGGATAGGAATAATGCATTATCAATATAACATGTTCTACTACGGGGATAGGAATATCAATAGAACATGTTCTACTACGGGGATAGGAATAATGGATTATCAATAGAACGCATTCTACTACGGGGATAGAAATATCAATAGAACATGTTCTACTACGGGGATAGGAATATCAATAGAACATGTTCTACTACGGGGATAGGAAACTACATTCAGCGGACCATTTTTGTCCGAGCAAATGGGCGGAAAATAATTGTAATAATTTGTAAACTGCAAATTGACCACAACTAAGCGCAAACAGAGATGGTATCTATTATTTTATTTGTGGGAATACTTGGTAACAGATTTCCTAGATTAAATAATTTATTTGCTGAATTCCTGGTGATTTTACAGACTTCTTGGGGAGCCAAAAAAAATCACTTGCGGGGCCAGTTTGGCACACAGGGCAGAGAGAGGCAGAGGAGGATGTTGCAGGCAGCAGAACGTTCTCCACGGCGTCTCCAGACTGTCATGTCTGTCACATGTGCTCAGTGTGAACCTGCTTTCATCTGTGAAGAGCACAGGGCGCCAGTGGCGAATTTGCTAATCTTGGTGTTCTCTGGCAAATGCCAAACGTCCTGCACGGTGTTGGGCTGTAAGCACAACCCCCACCTGTGGACGTCGGGCCCTCATACCACCCTCATGGAGTCAGTTTCTGACCGTTTGAGCAGACACATGCACATTTGTGGCCTGCTGGATGTCATTTTGCAGGGCTCTGGCAGTGCTCCTCCTGCTCCTCCTTGCACAAAGGCGGAGGTAGCGGTCCTGCTGCTGGGTTGTTGCCCTCCTACGGCCTCCTCCACGTCTCCTGATGTACTGGCTTGTCTCCTGGTAGCGCCTCCATGCTCTGGACACTACGCTGACAGACACAGCAAACCTTCTTGCCAAGGCTCGCATTGATGTGCCATCCTGGATGAGCTGCACTACCTGAGCCACTTGTGTGGGTTGTAGACTCTGTCTCATGCTACCACTAGAGTGAAAGCACCTCCAGCATTCAAAAGTGACCAAAACATCAGCCAGGAAGCATAGGAACTGAGAAGTGGTCTCTGGTCACCACCTGCAGAACCACTCCTTTATTGGGGGTGTCTTGCTAATTGCCTATAATTTCCACCTGTTGTCCATTTGCACAACAGCATGTGAAATGTATTGTCAATCAAGTGGACAGTTTGATTTCACAGAAGTGTGATTGACTTGGAGTTACATTGTGTTGTTTAACCTTTTACGACTAGGGGGCAGTATTTTCATTTTTGGATAAAAAACTTTCCCGTTTTAAACAAGATATTTTGTCACGAAAAGATGCTCGACTATGCATATAATTGACAGCATTGGATAGAAAACACTCTGACGTTTCCAAAACAAGATATTGTCTGTGAGTGCAACAGAACTGATGTTACAGGCGAAACCCTGATAAAAATCCAATCAGGAAGTGCCGCATTTTTTAAAACAGCCTCATGCCAATGACTCCTTATATGGCTGTGAATGAGCTACGAATGAGCTTACTTTTTCTATGTATTCCCCAAGGTGTCAACAGCATTGTGATGTATTTTTACGCATTTCTGTTGAAGAATAGCCGTAAGGGACCACATTTAGCAAGTGGTCACATGATGTCTCCCGCAGAAAATCTTGCGTAAAATACTGAGGTAGCCATTTTTCCAATCGCTTCTTATGAGAAACCAATTGCCTCGATGGATATATTATCGAATAGATATGTTAAAAACACCTTGAGGATTGATTCTAAACAACGTTTGCCATGTTTCTGTCGATATTATGGAGTTAATTTGGAAAAAAGTTTGCCGTTGTCGTGATAGCATTTTCCGGTCGATTTCTCAGCCAAGCATGATGAACAAACGGGAGCTATTTCGCTTACAAAAATAATATTTTGGGAAAAAAGGAACATTTGCTATCTAACTGGGAGTCTCCTGAGTGAAAACATCCGAAGTTCTTCAAAGGTAAATGATTTAATTTGATTGCTTTTCTTATTTTCGTGAAAATGTTGCCTGCTGCCAGCAGAGCCTAGCATAGCATTATGCCATAATAAACTTACACAAATGCTTGTCTAGCATTGGCTGTAACGCATATTTTGAAAATCTGAGATGAGAGTGTGATTAACAAAAGGCTAAGCTGTGTCTCAATATATTTCATTTGTGATTTTCATGAATAGGAACATTTTCTAGGGGTATTTATGTCCACTGCGTTATGCTAATTAGTTTGAGGCTATCATTACGCTCCCGGATCCGGGATTGCTAGTTTAAGTGTTCCCTGTGTGGTTTGTGTTTTGTTGGTTTTAGGTAAATACCACCTCCACAAATTAGGTCAAAGCGCTCGCCACCAACAATGTTATGACTAGTCGCAACTCAGTGAAGGAACTTTTTGTGTGTTGGAGATTTTGGCTCAGCGTAGAGCTCATTGAAGTTGCGATTGTGAATACAGAAGAGAGGGAAGTGTGAATCAGATTAGGATCAAATGTGATCTTAATTTGTTTCGTCTACTCAGACTAAGCTGCAGCACATGGCCTAAAATCCCAAACACAAATATTCAGGCCACTTGAAACAAAGGAAACTAGATTGTCTATCTCTCGACCTATAATAATGAAACCCATTGTTAAAATCCTTCAGAAGTAACAGTTTATTCTCTGAGAATCATTGATGCATTCAAAAGATCACCTTCAAATAGAAAGCAACTGGTTAAATAGGGGGTTAATTCCACTTTACCTCTGCATGTGGCACGTTACACTGTCTTGTCCTAGTGATAGGCATATATAAAGTACAGAACCATCTAGAAATCTCCAGTGAACCTATCTTACCCATGGTGCCAGTGTTAGGACTGTTGTCTGTACCCTTTGACCAGAGGATGGAGTCCAGCTGTCTGAGGGGTGGGGGGCTGTGTTCGGGGGAGCAGCAGGAGGGTGTGAGCGCCAGGATCTTAGCGGCCGACACAGAGTAGAAGTCTCTCTCCTTCACCACACGTCTCTGGCTCAGCATCATGTGATTACAGGGAATCAGGTACCTGGAGAACCAGAGGAGGGGGGGTAGATCCTGTTAGGGAGCCCCAGCAGGGGGAACTGAGACTTGGGTTAGGAGGAGGACGGGGGGTTATGGTTGTACCAAGAAATGCAGATAGGTCGGTGTTTGGGTGTTAAGGAGTAAAAGCGGAGTAAGATCTCATCACATTGTAAACCAATCAGCTGTGAGAAACTGAATTTGTAAGTGTGTGTACACATCAACTAGGTATACAGGGCCTCCCGGGTGGCGCAGTGGTCTAGGGCACTGCATCGCAGCGCTAGCTGTGCCACCAGAGACTCTGGGTTCGTGCCCAGGCTCTGTCGCAGCCGGCCGCGACCGGGAGGTCCGTGGGGCGACGCACAATTGGCCTAGCATCGTCCGGGTTAGGGAGGGTTTGGCCGGTAGGGATATCCTTGTCTCATTGCACACCAGCGACTCCTGTGGTGGGCCGGGTGCAGTGCACGCTAACCAAGGTCGCCAGGTGCACGGTGTTTCCTCCGACACATTGGTGCGGCTGGCTTCCGGGTTGGATGCGTGCTGTGTTAAGAAGCAGTGTGGCTTGGTTGGGTTGTGTTTCGGAGGACGCATGGCTTTCGACCTTCGTCTCTCCCGAGCTCGTATGGGAGTTGTAGCGATGAGACAAGATAGTAATTACTAACAATTGGATACCACGAAATTGGGGAGAAAAGGAAAAAAAACTAGGTATACAAAGAAAGACATCCGACACCCCAAATGTTCCATATAATATCCTCATGAACATAGAACATGGAACAGGCCCCACCCACTCACCTCAAGATGAGCTGCAGCATCACATCCTCACAGTACAGTCCAATGAGAGTCTGGAACAGCGCCAGAGACACAGTACCCAGCTGGAAAACACCAAGAAGATAAACATCACAAGATGATCACAAAGGCCTCAGAGGACCGGAATACATCACAAGGCTGGATTAACAAGTAAGAGATTACCAAGGCTGAATTTCAAAATGGCTGCCTATGGCGCGTGGCATCATACCTGTTTAAATGTTGCAGAGTGACCATGGACAGCCTGAAGTCACAGCATTTGATGATACTTGTTTAGTAAGTATCCCTGATGCAACTTCACTTAGTTGGCATGTAACCAGCTAATACTGCCCCTATGTCCTTAATGTGTTATATTTTAGGCATGGTGTATGTCTTGATTAAGTTGGATTGTGTGGAAACAGGAGTTGCTGACAGCTGAATAATGATAAGAGTAAGGAAATGTCTGTCCATTTGAGGGTTTGGAATGGGGCGACTCACCAAGAGTGAGTCAACCTGGCCAACGCTTTCGACTCTGTCAATCACTGCATTCTTATCAGCAGACTCAATAGCCTTGGCCTCTCAAATGACTGCCTCGCCAGGTTCACCAACTTCTTCTCAGATAAAGTTCAGTGTGTCAAATCAGAGGGCCTGTGGTCCGGACCTCTGGCAGTCTCTATGGGGGTACCACAGGGTTCAATTCTCGGGCCGACTCTTTTCTCTGTATATATCAACGATGTCGCTCTTGCTGCGGGTGATTCCCTGATCCACCTCTACGCAGACAACACCACTCTGTATACATCTGGCCATTCATTGGACACTGTGTTAACAAACCTCCAAACGAGCTTCAATGCCATACAACACTCCTTCCGTGGCCTCCAACTGCTCTTAAACGCTAGTAAAACTAAATGCATGCTTTTCAACCGATCGCTGCCCGCCTGCCCGACTAGCTTCACTAGTCTGGACAGTTCTGACTTAGAATATGTAGACAACTACAAATACCTAGGTGTCTGGTTAGACTGTAAACTCTCCTTCCAGACTCATATTAAACATCTCCAATCCAATATCAAATCTAGAATCGGCTTCCTATTTCGCAACAAAGCCTCCTTCACTCATGCTGCCAAACATACCCTCAAAAAACTGACTATCCTACCATCCTCGACTTTGGCTATGTCCTTTACAAAATAGCCTCCAACATTCTACTCAGCAAACTGGATGCAGTCTATCACAGTGCCATCCGTTTTGTCACCAAAGCCCCATATACCACCCACCACTGCGACCTGTATGCTCTCATCGGCTGGCCCTCGCTACATTTTCGTCGCCAGACCCACTGGCTCCAGGTCCTCTATAAGTCTTTGCTATGTAAAGCTCCGCTTTATCTCTGCTCACTGGTCACCATAACAACACCTACCCGTAGCACGCACTCCAGCAGGTATATCTCACTGGTCATCCCCAAAGCCAACACCCCCTTTGGCCGCCTTTCCTTCCAGTTCTCTGCTTCCAATGACTGGAACAAATTGCTAAAATCACTGAAGCTGGAGACTTATATCTCCCTCACTAACTTTAAGCATCAGCTGTCAGAGCAGCTTACCGATCGCTGCAGCTGTACACAGCCCATATGTAAATAGCCCATCCAATCTACCTACCTCATCTCCATATTGTTTTTTACTTTTTTACTCTTTTCCACACCAGCATTTCTACTTGCACATCATCATCTGCACATCTATCACTCCAGTGTTAATTTGCTAAATTGTAATTACTTCGCTACTATGTCCTATTTATTGCCATACCGCCTTACGCCATTTGCACACAGTGTATATAGACTTTTTCTATTGTGTTATTGACTGTATATTTGTTTATTCCATGCGTAACTCTGTGTTGTCCTTTTCAAAACCATCAATGTTAAATGGGCTGCAGGTATCAGAAGTGTTGTTTTCTACCCTGTAGAGTACAAATCAGCCCAGGAGCGTTTTTCACAGTTGAGTAGTCCTGTGAAGAGAGCACTTGAACGTTTCAATTGACAAGTCTCTGTTTGATGTTAATGAATGAAGCCTTTCCAGCAATTCCCCCTGTTTGAACTAGACATTACATTTCCTAATATTTACTTGCCTTGTATCATGAGTCCAACGACTAATTAGATAGTTATTGCGCATTGCCATGGCAACAATCTGCTGTCTTTGATACTGACATTTTAAATATTCGCTTAAATTATTAGGAAACGGCCTCTGGGGAAACTATTTATCTCCAAAACAAGTCTCAGTTATTTTAAACATGACTCACACAGCATAGCAGCAAGATTCACAGACAACTTTCTGAAGGATCTAATTTATGCCAGGTTGAGGAGGCCTGGCTATTTACTAAGTGTTATTAGGAGACTCTAGGTTGAAATATGCACAGTAATCAATATGTTTTGCAACTGTGTGCGATGTGTGTACTTGTGAGTGCTAGCACGAAGGCTCACGGATCTGAAAAGGGATGTTGACATATGTGCTGAGCAGGTGCTTCAGCCTGCAGACTCACTCCCGTACCTGGTGTGTCGATGCGGCTGACCAGCGTGTCCAGGATGTGGACATTACCTGGAAGGGTGTGTCGAGGCGGCTGACCAGCGTGTCCAGGATGTGGACGTTACCTGGAAGGGTGTGTCGATGCGGCTGACCAGCGTGTCCAGGATGTGGACGTTACCTGGAAGGGTGTGTCGATGCGGCTGACCAGAGTGTCCAGGATGTGGACGTTACCTGGAAGGGTGTGTCGATGCGGCTGACCAGCGTGTCCAGGATGTGGACGTTACCTGGAAGGGTGTGCCGATGCGGCTGACCAGAGTGTCCAGGATGTGGACGTTACCTGGAAGGGTGTGTCGATGCGGCTGATCAGCGTGTCCAGGATGTGGACGTTACCTGGAAGGGTGTGTCGATGCGGCTGACCAGCGTGTCCAGGATGTGGACGTTACCTGGAAGGGTGTGTCGATGCGGCTGATCAGCGTGTCCAGGATGTGGACGTTACCTGGAAGGGTGTGTCGATGCGGCTGATCAGTGTGTCCAGGATGTGGACGTTACCTGGAAGGGTGTGTTGATGCGGCTGACCAGAGTGTCCAGGATGTGGGCGTTACCTGGAAGGGTGCGTGGATGTGGCCGACCAGAGTGTCCAGGATGTGGACGTTACCTGGAAGGGTGTGTTGATGCGGCTGACCAGCGTGTCCAGGATGTGGACGTTCTCGTGGCGGTGGAGGAGGATGAAAGAGAGGAAGGTCTGCAGCAGGATCGGCTCTGACACCGACCGCACGAACAGGTCCAGATAGGCCGTGGTAGTCATCACCTCCTCCAGGGTCAGCTAGAGAGAAACACACAACCATCAGTAGGCTGGATACAAATACGCTGCATTCTTCCATCCAATCTTCCTGGAAGTAGTGACTGGTCTGACATTGATCTGGAATGGTGGACGTAATACTGTGCGATCCATGCTGTGTTTATACTGACCTTGTGGAGGGCTGGTGCCAACACAGGCACCAGAAAGCCATTGTAGATGTAGCTGACCAGCTGGTCCCTGATGCTGGGGTGAGCCACCTGAATGACTGCATTGCAGAACTCCAGTGAGTTGAGGAACTGGACCAGGGTGGGCATCTGTAGCCAGTCCTCTCTGTGGAGGCAGTGCCACTCCTCACCGGGCACCTCCAGCTTGGTGGGCAGAGACGAGTAGAGACCGCTCAGCCCCGTGGCCAGCACCTAGAGGAGGGAGAGAGACACATTTAGTGGAACCCCTTCAAGTAGGCTATTGCTTACTTACACCATATAAACTGTACACTGTGGTCTGGTATCACGCAACCATGTTGTTGGGAATAACTAGGATCTAATATTATTGTGTGTTTCCTTTCATCTTCGCATGAGTTTCCTTTTGTGCATGTGAAAGATAACTATCCATGACTTTGCACAAAGGGCTCAAATGCCTTGGCAGGATAGAGCGATGCCTCTAAACCAGGGAACTGAATGGGTCTCTGTTCTGACTTCCTGGTACAGGTATATCCCTGTCTCTCCATTGGCTTATCCAGGCAGTAGGAAGCTAGGCAGGTAATCCTGTGACAAAGAGGTATTGTAGCCTACTCCTGTTGTGCAGTTACGTCAAATACTGTTACATAACTGGTTATGGTCCATGCAGCCTGTACAGTCTCTCCACGGTACAGGTGAGATTGAAACCCATTCTGTTGACACTGTTTAAGCACTGCCAAGCTAGATAGTCAGTCCACAACGGCTTAACAGAAGTGTTTGATAGTGAAGATACTAGTCGCAACAGGACAAGTGTTCTGTGGGGGATACCGTAAAAACATTTAGATGGGCAGACTGGTGCATTGAGGATGACACTTTAGAGAGTTATAGTTAATGGGTTACAGTATAGATTAAATATGAGCAACATACATTACATTAATTATGAGTGGGGAAGTGTGTGGCACAAATGACTTTTATGCATTTATGTGTTCACTCTGGCCTCACTCCTAGTGGTGTTTATGTGTTCACTCTGGCCTCACTCCTAGTGGTGTTTATGAGTTCACTCTGGCCTCACTCCTAGTGGTGTTTATGTGTTCACTCTGGCCTCACTCCTAGTGGTGTTTATGTGTTCACTCTGGCCTCACTCCTAGTGGTGTTTATGTGTTCACTCTGGCCTCACTCCTAGTGGTGTTTATGTGTTCACTCTGGCCTCACTCCTAGTGGTGTTTATGTGTTCACTCTGGCCTCACTCCTAGTGGTGTTTATGTGTTCACTCTGGCCTCACTCCTAGTGGTGTTTATGTGTTCACTCTGGCCTCACTCCTAGTGGTGTTTATGTGTTCACTCTGGCCTCACTCCTAGTGGTGTTTATGTGTTCACTCTGGCCTCACTCCTAGTGGTGTTTATGTGTTCACTCTAGCCTCACTCCTAGTGGTGTTTATGGCGCAGATATAAATGATGTTTTCCCCTTCCATGCTTTGATGTTCCATGCTCCATGGAGCATGTTCCATGCTACTGTATGTTATAAATCTACCAAGTCCCTTCTCTTCATGGTCTCACATCCAAACGACTAGTGTGTGAATCTATGCATGTGATAGGTCAGCTTCTTTGAGAGCTTAATGCATAAGAAGCTTCATCCCCCTTCCCCCTCCCTCAAAGCTGAAAGTGAGTGGAGAAAGGCAGCATTACTAAAATTACCTCTAGTTGATTTTTTTTAAACCTTTATTTAACTAGGCAAGTCAGAAGAACAAATTATTATGTACAATGATGGCCTACCGGGGAACAGTGGGTTAACTGCCTTGTTCAGAGGCAGAACGACAGATTTTTACCTTGTCAGCTCGGGGATTCGATCCAGCAACCTTTTGGTTACTGGCCCAACGCTCTAACCACTAGGTTACCCGCTGATTTACCTGTGCCCGGCTTCATCAATAAAAATGGGCATTGACATATGGCTGTGTGATTTTAGAGTTACCATCCAAAAGCAAGTGATTTCCCTGGTGAGCTAATGCATCAAGATGGTGGCATGGTTTGATAATTATTCTAATCAACAACACAGGTCAAAGTTACTACATCAGTCTAGTGCAATTCGATTAATATAATTTACAATCATCATGGACTTGTGTTCATCCATTTTGTTTCATCAAACAAATATTTTTTAAATAGTTTACATTTTAAATATACAGTCTAAGATGTGTATAAATTATTTTTACAGCTGGGCTGAGTTTAGCCTTTTAATAACATGGGTGTGTTGCTTGTTACATTATCAAAAGCATATAAATACCTCACATTTAACATACAACAGCGCCACTCTCCCTCGACCTGGTTTATTATGCATACAGTAGGCTAAGCATATTTGGGCTATGAATATCATACGCCTATCAGGGGACAAAGAGAGGTCAGGGATATTAACTTGTTTGGTAGTTGGTACAATGAGTTAATAGGACATTGAGTCAAGGGCAGAACAATCATCCATATGACATGTATACAGAGGAGATGGAGAGAGAGGAGAGAGAGGGGGAGGGGGAGGACAAAATCTAAACAAAGAGAACGAGAAGGGCAAAGGGACAGTGAGACCTAAGAAACAGAAATACAGAGCCATAAAACGAAGAGTCACAAATCACAGACAGAACGTGAAAGAGACCAAAAGGAGCAAGACAACAGTATCATAAAGACAGACACCTCTCCTCACCGGACAAAAGTAGGTGTTCTCTGCGATGTGCTGGGCCACGCGCTGGTTCTCTGCAGACAGTGACATGATGAGGAGCAGGGCGTCCCGGGCCTGCTGGCCCACCAGACCCTCCCGGTGGATGAAGGGGATCAGCAGGGAGAAGATCAGGAAGTTGGCCGCCCCCTGGTCCTCACTGTAATAATAATCATCATCATAATTGATGAGATTTCTAGAGAGATTTTCCAGTATCTCAAAGCACTTTACATTGTAAGGTGAGAAGCTCACCTGGTATGGAAGAAGAGCTCCAGGACAGACTGGTCCTTGGCCAGGACACAGCACAGTTGGTTGAGTAATGACACCAGCTCAGCCTCCACCTCCGGGCCAGCTGTCCCCGAGCACGACGACAGGAGCATCATTAAGGGTCGTAACACAGGTTTGTGGTGCAGTAAGGGCTGCCGCGCCTGGCCCACAATCATCTCGTACATCTTAGAAGAAGGAGATTACTTTATTGTCAGTTGTTACTGAGATGTGACTTTTTCCTTAATCCCAATCCCCCGAGACACCCTCCTCACCCTCTGCCAGATTTCCCTGTCAGACCAGGGATTCAACCCCCCCAACCCTCCAGTTACCGACCACCATCTCTAACCTCTACACCACATATGTCAGAGTCAAGGCCCGCGGGCCACATCCGGCCCGCAAGAAGGTTTTTTACGGCCCCTGGGATGATCTTGATTTATTATTAGAACCGGCCCGCAGCAAGCCGGCAGCCCGCAGATCTTTTACACGCACCAATACTACATTTCCCACAATGCAAAGGTGACGCACCGAGCAGTAGGCTGCTTCATTTCAATATTTATTGGCACAGCAGTCGTCAGCATCACAGTAAAATTAACTTTCAGATACCCATCAAAAATGGCAAAACGGAAGGTGGATACTGAGAACCGGGGGTTTCAAACAAGGTGGGAGTCGGAGTATATGTTCACGAAGGTAGCTGGAAAACCTGTGTGTCTTCTGTGTGGAGAAAGTGTGGCGGTACTGAAAGAGTATAATCTGAGACGACATTATGAAACGAAACACGCGGACAAAAACAAGAATATGGACATGGAACAAAGGCTACAAAAGGCAGAGGAATTAAAACGAGGCCTCAAATCTCGACAGGCTCTGTTCAAAAAAGCCAAATCACAAGGCCAGGCTGCTGTCAAGGCCAGTTTTATTTTGGCAGAAGAGATCGCTAAATCAGCCCGGCCATTTACGGAGGGGGATTTCATCAAAAACTGCATGATTAAAGTTTGTGACGAAGTTTGCCCAGAAAAAAGGCAACTCTTTTTAAATGTGAGTCTGAGCAGAAACACCATTGCCGAGAGAGTAGACCAGTTGTCCATCAATCTAAAAGAGCAGCTTGTGAAAAAGGGAAAAGATTTTATTGCATATTCCTTGGCTGTGGATGAGAGCACCGACATTTCTGACATTGCCCAGTTGTCAATTTTCATCCGCGGAGTGGACTCCAACCTAAGCGTGACAGAGGAGTTTTTGGCTTTACGTCCTATGCATGGCACAACTACGGGGCATGATTTGTATGAAGAGGTGTCAAGATGTGTAAATGAGATGGAGCTGCCTTGGGAAAAACTCGTGGGTTTGACAACCGACGGAGCACCTGCGATGTGTGGACACAGGAGCGGACTGGTGGCGAAGATACGGGAAAAGATGCAAGAGGAAAACGCGACAGGTGAGCTGACAGCTTATCATTGTATCATACACCAGGAAGCGTTGTGCGGTAAAGCCTTGAAAATGGAGCATGTAATGAGCATCATCACGCGCACAGTTAACTTTATCAGAGCCAAAGGTTTGAATCACCGCCAGTTCAAGGCATTTCTGACGGAGTTAGAAACGGAGCATGGTGATTTGCCTTATCACACAGAGGTGCGATGGCTAAGCCAGGGAAAGGTGCTTCAAAGATGTTTCGAGCTTCGTGAGGAGATTTGTCTGTTCTTGGACAGCAAAGGGAAAGACACAACACAACTCCGAGACGAAATGTTTCTGTGTGAAATGGCTTTTCTGTGTGACATTACGAGTCATCTGAATGCAATAAACTTGCAGCTGCAGGGTCGGGATCGTGTCATCTCTGATATGTACAGTACAGTGAAGGCATTTAAAACCAAACTGACTCTGTGGGAGACGCAGATGCGGAAAGAAAATTTGAGCCACTTTCCCAGCTGCCAGACCATGAAAGAGAAGCTCTCTACCAGTGCGTTCCCGAGCACACAGTTGGCTGATAAAATAGGTATGCTTGCCGCTGACTTTCGACGCCGATTTGCTGACTTTGAAGCACAAAAAAGCAGGTTGGAACTGCTCGGTAACCCATTTGCTGTTGACGTGGAAAGCTCACCACCAAACCTCCAAATGGAGTTGATTGACCTCCAATGCAATGATGCACTGAGGGCAAAATATGCGGCAGTGGGTGCTGCGGAGTTCGCCCGTTTCCTCCCCGGCACAATGCCCCAGCTGCGCATCCAGGCTGCTCAAACGTTGTCTATGTTTGGCAGCACATACCTGTGTGAACAACTGTTTTCTTTGATGAACCTGAACAAAACATCACACAGAAGTCGACTTACTGCTGAACACCTCCACTCAATTCTGAGGATTTCTTCAGCTCAGAGCCTTACCCCGAACATTGATGAACTTGTGGAAAAGATGGGACACCACCAAGTATCACCCTCAACCTCAAACAAGTGAACATTACTGTGCAATCACATATTTAGAGTTTTTACTCAGTTCAAGTTTAAAAGTTAAAATTTAATATTTGTTTTCACTGCATGTTACTTCTCCTTAAACAAAGTGTTGTTTTTGATTAATAGATTTTTGCACTTTATTTTTTTGTATTTCAATCCAATTATATTTTAAAAATATTTCAGTTGAGTGGATGATAGAAAATTGCTATTATTGTTTTTTCTTTGAAGTAAATTTAGCCCACTTTTGCTAAAATAGAAAATATAGTCTACTGATGGTGCCTTGAATACCGGTTTCTTTCATTTAATGTTCATGTTATGGGGATATTTATATAAAGGAAATTTGTCTTTTGTGTCTGTTGAAAATTAAAGATTACTGACAGAGCCATAAGAAAATATTGCTTTATTTATCTGATCATATTGTAATATATTTGTTAGGTTTTCAGTAGGTTCAATTAGGTTCACTAGACTATATGCGTCATTTAAAAATTTTTCAATGAACATTCGAACAGTCCGGCCCTCGTCTTGTAGCTGATTTTTTTATTTGGCCCTCCGTCCATTTGACTTTGACACCCCTGCTCTACACCTACCTTGAGCTGCTCCAGTTTCATATCATCAGTAAACTGTCGTCTCAGGCTCCACAGGAAGAGCCTCTCCATGACGTTCTCCATCACCACAAACTCCAGGATGGGTCCCATGGCTCCCGCCTGGCCGGCGTCCTCCTCCATGAGCAGGAACAGCATGTGTTCCACGTAGTTCTGCACCGCGCTGGCCTCGTCCCCCGGGATGGGCCCGCCAAAACGCATGGGGCCGCCGCTGGAGAGGCCGATGACACCAAGGGCAGCCATGTTGCTGCTGGTGTTGCTGCGGAGAGGATCATGCTTCTCCAGGATCTTTACCACCTGAAGGGACAACGTGGAAGGTACAGGGTTATGTCCATAGAAATGAATATAGTACCTGTATATCTGTGATAATTTCACCTTCATTTTACAAGGAAGAAGATCAAATAAGATGAGATAGTTCTCGCAGTGAACTGAATATTGTCTTTGGTCAACTTGAAGTTTATTCGATAACCTTGATAGAGCAAGGTTAAATAAATCAACTAGCAATAGAGACACAAAGCTATTACAGTATGCCATTGCTACTGTCATCGTAACAGTTGAAATCAAATTAGTTATTTCATCGCATGTACACCAGAGTATAAGACAAACTCTCTCAGACTCTGCCAAAGTGCTTACAATGATGTTCAGGCTAAATTAGATTGACTGAAACATGTTGGTTTGTTATGTTGGTAATATTCTCTCGGGAGGACTCATAAGTGACAGTTAATAATCGTCATCGGACAGCCTGCTGCTGCCTTTATTGATCTAGATGAACACAACAGTCTCTATTACAAGAGGAAGAATTGAGAGAGAATACAACTCAAGTCCTACGGGAAATAAATCGGGGAAAGCTGATGCATCGTTTGTGATTTTACGAAGATTATGTCAATATAATATCTTAAGCCCAGGCATTTACAATTGTGTATAAATTGGGTTTGTGATATTCCAAATCCACTGTTGCCTGCGGAATTCTGTACTGAAATGTAAATGGACAACCACAAATCAAGTGACATCGCATTTATATTGACAGTGAACCATAAACAAAATGAACGCTGACAGTGACGTGCATATAATATAAATATATTGATGGTAAATCAGCTTGATATGAAAGTGTATACGGCTGTTTTGTCCTCTATATGTACAGTGGGGCAAAAAAGTATTTAGTCAGCCACCAATTGAAAATCACATTGTAGGATTTTTAATGAATTTATTTGCAAATTATGGTGGAAAATAAGTATTTGGTCAATAACAAAAGTTTATCTCAATACTTTGTTATATACCCTTTGTTGGCAATGACAGAGGTCAAACGTTTTCTGTAAGTCTTCACAAGGTTTTCACACACTGTTGCTGGTATTTTGGCCCATTCCTTCATGCAGATCTCCTCTAGAGCAGTGATGTTTTGGGGCTGTTGCTGGGCAACACGGACTTTCAACTCCCTCCAAGGATTTTATATGGGGTTGAGATCTGGAGACTGGCTAGGCCACTCCAGGACCTTGAAATGCTTCTTACGAAACCACTCCTTCATTGCCTAGGCGGTGTGTTTGGGATCATTGTCATGCTGAAAGACACAGCCACGTTTCATCTTCAATGCCCTTGCTGATGGAAGGAGGTTTTCACTCAAAATCTCACGATACATGGCCCCATTCATTCTTTCCTTTACACAGATCAGTCGTCCTGGTCCCTTTACAGAAAAACAGCCCCAAAGCATGATGTTTCCACCCCCATGCTTCACAGTAGGTATGGTGTTCTTTGGATGCAACTCAGCATTCTTTGTCCTCCAAACACGACGAGTTGAGTTTTTACCAAAAAGTTATATTTTGGTTTCATCTGACCATATGACATTCTCCCAATCTTCTTCTGGATCATCCAACTGCTCTCTAACAAACTTCAGACGGGCCTGGACGTGTACTGGCTTAAGCAGGGGGACACGTCTGGCACTACAGGATTTGAGTCCCTGGCGGCGTAGTGTGTTACTGATGGTAGGCTTTGTTACTTTGGTCCCAGCTCTCTGCAGGTCATTCACTAGGTCCCCCCGTGTGGTTCTGGGATTTTTGCTCACCGTTCTTGTGATCATTTTGACCCCACGGGGTGAGATCTTGCGTGGAGCCCCAGATCGAGGGAGATTATCAGTGGTCTTGTATGTCTTCCATTTCCTAATAATTGCTCCCACAGTTGATTTCTTCAAACCAAGCTGCCTACCTATTGCAGATTCAGTCTTCCCAGCCTGGTGCAGGTCTACAATTTTGTTTCTGGTGTCCTTTGACAGCTCTTTGGTCTTGGCCATAGTGGAGTTTGGAGTGTGACTGTTTGAGGTTGTGGACAGGTGTCTTTTATACTGATAACAAGTTCAAACAGGTGCCATTAATACAGGTAACGAGTGGAGGACAGAGGAGCCTCTTAAAGAAGAAGTTACAGGTCTGTGAGAGACAGAAATCTTGCTTGTTTGTAGGTGACCAAATACTCATTTTCCACCATAATTTGCAAATAAATTCATTAAAAATCCTACAATGTGATTTTCTGGATTTTTTTCTCTCATTTTGTCAGTCATAGTTGAAGTGTACCTATGATGAAAATTACAGGCCTCTCTCATCTTTTTAAGTGGGAGAACTTGTACAATTGGTGGCTGACTAAATACTTGTTTGCCCCACTGTATGTGCCTTAGTGTGCAGATAATCAGTCCCTCTCTAGTAGGATCTCCCTACATAAGCCTCACTAATGAATACAGGACTGTGTTCAGTAGGCCACAATGCATGAAAAAAGTTCTGTTGCCTGGGAAAAACAAAAATGTGTATTCTCATTGGACAGGTTCAAGTAGTACCTCCCTGTTTCACTACGTTTCAAAACATTCCTTTAATGAACACAACCCAGACATGGGAGGAACCATTCATAGAGCCACAACAATGAGCTCACTGTCCCCACCAGGCCCTGCTACCATGGCGATGGGAAGTCCACTGAGAGCAGAGCAGAGGGAGAGCCACACTGGCTGACTGAGACAGAGCCCCCAGGTGACTGATTGATCCAGGCGTGATAACCGCACAGGATGAGTGAAGAGAGGGAAGGAAGAGGGAGGGGAGTAGTGATGGGTGTCATATTAAAGTTGCCACTTCCTTCACTCATGTCTGTCTACAATCCTGTCGGGTATTTCTGGTGTAACAAATAGCTTTGAGGACATAGCTGGGTAGCACAGTAGGACTATAGATGATCAAGTGGCCTTTTCTAACCACTGACTGGACTGACTAGTAATACATGGAGGTGGAGGCATGGAGCCGTCAGGATAATGGATAACATGTACTGGTACATAGAGATAAATCAATATAGTTCCCTTTGTGTACTGGTATCTGTATAGAACCATAGTGAGATGAAACAAACTGTTGCCCAGAACATATTATCCTGTCCTGGGCAACCCACTACACTGAGTGAATAACATCCAGCTCTCTCAGACATCCTAACAAAAGGACAGTGATTTCACAGGGGTCTGGAGAGGGAAAGATAAGGCTGAAGCCATTGACTGTCAATGAAAGTCTACCTATTTTTCTGAAATGTCAACAATGTTCCTCAATACAGGGTCCCGGGGGGTGCCTACTTAGCAGGCTGGGCTTTTCCAGGAATTCAATAGCACTCCTATCACGCTATTAATTAGCCAAAATGTAGCAATTAAGACTCAGCTGGAGCCGTATTGTAGTGGCAACCTGCCTGCAGAGGGTCCAAGACCTAGAAATGTCCTACATTTCAGAATATGATTCTGTTGAAACCCTTAACAGTGCACTTCACAGACATAACATTTATATTATCCCATAGAGCGGTGCACATTTGGCCCAACATCGTCCTGGTTAGGGTTTGGCCGGTGTAGGCCGTAATTGTAAATAAGAATTTGTTCTTAACTGACTTGCCTAGTTAAATAACAGGTTAAAAATAAATAAAAATGATAAATGCTGAGAATGATACACAAAAATGAAACAGATTGAACATAATTTCAGGCTGTTCTACATCCAGCAACGTGAGCTCCAACCCCATTTGACAGTAAATTATGTTTGTGTTTCCAGGCCTTACTGTATTCTATTCTCTGTAGCTGAGAGGAGTGGAGACTCCTGCAAACTCCCTCCCACTGGGTTGAACTGAGGCTGAATAGAGAAGGGAGGAGCCAGTAGACAGTCATTATTTCAGTTACCACAATGAGGTCTGGGGCTGAGAGGGTTCACGTTCATGGGCGGGATTGTAGGAGTTTAGGTTGTAGGATTTAGGAAATGTTTGTGTTAGAGGTTCTGCGATGGGGTATGCCTTTAGTGTTCTGAGGGTTTGAGTTAGGGCCCAGTTCTACGAGATTGAGCTATACAAGTTAAATGAGGGTTTTGAGCTGAAGTTATATCTAAGGTTATATACAGAGTAGTGGTTTTGTTTACCTGTGCCCAGTGGTTCTTGAACACGATCATGCAGGTCTCTGGGTCCACCCCTTTCAGGACCAGGGCCTCCCCCTGTCTGCCATCCCTGTTTCCGTTGGCAACCATGGAGGCCATCATCATGGTGACCAGATCTCGTGTGGGTTAAACCATTACGCAGGACGGAGAGGGGTAGAGGGGGAGAGTCCTCACTGGAGACCGGCTGAGACCACTTGCACAGGGGGGTGAGGGAATACTGGGCATCTGCAGAACACAGAAAACATCATGTCATCATCCTGTACATGCAGATGGAGAATCAGTAGTTTATCATTGTTCAAACCTATAACAATACATACTATGGCATACTGTAGGAGTAGCTGACAGATTAAGACTACTGTTAGCACAGGACAGATTAAGACTACTGTAGCCATAGGACAGATTCAGGGTGATTGATTGGGACATTCACAGCAGCTAGGCATGTGAGAGAAAAGAGAGGGAAAACAGTGACAGGGCACAGGCAGAGGAAGAGAGCGAGCAAGAGAGGGAGACACTCAGCCGGTGGCACAACCCATGCCCTCTATTCCTCAGCTCGACAAGTGCCTGCGAAAAATACTTACCCAGGGAAAAGTGGTGATGGCTTTGTAATAATATAAGCCATTTAGCAGACGCTTTTTTCCAAAGCGTGGTACAGTCGTGCTTGCACACGGCGGTCCCGGGAATTGAACCCACTATGCTGGAGTTGCAAGCTCCATGCTCTAGCAACTGAACTACAGAGGACCACAGAGTTACAGACGTAACGCCTCGCTAGTACGCTACAATGCACAGTGAAATCCATAAGGTCCCAGTGACACCACTTTCATCACCCACTCACTCATCTTGTGACACCAGAAGAGATTATGATGCATGACAATAGAGTGTGTGTGTATTACCAGCTAGTGGGCTCGCGAGAACTAATAAAACACTATTCTTTCCATGAATGGTCTGGAACTGTTTTGGTATGTAAAATATGTCGACTTTGTCTGTAGCCTAAAGTTATGTTGATTCTGTTGGTTCTAGCTCTGTCCAGAAGCGCCTGTGAAAATATGTGTCCCTCACATATCTAGAAAGTGAGGTCAGGTGTTCGTTTCTCACACTGCTCGTCAATCGGGAACCAAAATAATGATTAAAAGTACTAAAAATAACTTGTCTATCAAGACACTGCAGAACTGTTCCAGCCTTAGCGTTTACCTGCTACACACTTAGACCTGTATCCCCACAGATTGAAATAAAACACAAATACATTCTCTATGCTTACACCAGCACCGATGGACTTTGCAATGCACAGAGCCATTGCTAACTTAATTATGTGACTGTGACAGTCAGATAACAATAGGTGCAAGCCAGGGTTATTTGTTGCTTCCCTTGTAAAGGAGGTGATTGTACAGGAAAGAGGACCATTGCTGCAAAGAAAAGCTTGGCTTTCTGCTAACATGGTGTAGTGCAACAGGCCATCTCCCTCCCCGCCCCAGTCCCTGCTCAGGTCAGTTATAAATAGGACTATAACTCAGGACGGAGGATATTTGGATTCTATTATCTTCCTAGAATCCCATGTTTCCGTTCCTCCAGGGACAGTGAATGGAGACTATGGCGGTTCTGAGAATCAGATGATTTTCATTCTAGGAGTCTAGGAGTCTAGTGCTATGTGATGTCATTGGTCAAGTGCCCACATCGGATGGGCGTAATTCTGAGAAAAACTGATGTTCAACAGATTATATCCATGCCAACAGATTATATCCATGCCAACAGATCACACTTTGAAGACTTGATAACAGACAATTGGGACTGACTAGACAGTAAATTTAAAAAACTGGGCTACCGACTCAATCTGACAAAAATGCAAACAAACGCACAATACCTAGTTAGCCGTTGCTAGGTACTGGCATATAATCAACCAGGTCAGTAAACAACATTTTAGGACAATGTCTTCTATTGAAGACGTCTGCTTCATACAGTGTACAATAACAACACATGAATTGCAGCCATGCACTGCAGGAGTTCAACTGTAACCCTCCTGCTGGAAGCAGAAGCAGCTGCAGACTGTCAGACCACAATGACCAATTAGAGATCAGAAAGGCTGCCCCTCAAATGGCCTCTCAACCAATCACGGCCAAATCAAACTTTTTTGTGAATGGTTTCGACCCACTTGAAGAGGAGAGACTCAACAACCAAACCACAGAGCTTGGCACCACAGAGACACACTGAAACACTCATGCTAAAGCTAAACACATCTGTTTTTAGTTAACACAGAGAACGTGCCTTATAGGAATGCATGAGGCAGGGTCACCCAAGACAGAAATCGCTGAGATTCCTACCTCTGTTTCACCATGGTTGCTAGTCTTGTATCAACAATACAGAATGTCCCCTCTTTACATCCAGACACACCCAGTCCTGTGGAGATAGAGAGAGAGGGAAGTCTAACTTTGACACACCAGAGGAGGTTTGAGAGCAGCACTGCCAGACAGTGTGACTGAGTGGAGTTCCTGGTAATGTGGTACGGAGCAGTGGAATGACTGGAGACTAGAGCTATGTGAGGAAGTGACTGGACGATGTGAGTAAGAGGCTCAGAACACCACTGACTGTAGAGAGAGGGGGGGAGTAACATATGAGAGAGAGTGAGAGAGAGAGCAATCCAGCAACCCCCGCCACATCCACACACACACTACACAAGCATGGAGACAACAGTGCCAAACTAACATCTTCTGAAAGAACATAATAAATGTCATCATCATTTGTTGAATAATCATGCTACTGTTCACTCCAATTAGAGTTGTGATATAATTGGCGTCTCTGGTCAACCATGAGTCCCCCTCTCCTCCCCTACCTCTGACACTGTCACACTGAGGCACCATGGGAAACCTGTCACAACATATTACAGCGCGCAGAAAGACTTTACTTCTACGATGTAACCACTGACCACACTCTTAGAGGGAAGTCAGATCACTGAAGTCCACACACGTCAAATAAAACATAAGCTAAAGCATTCTAGGCATTCTCGACCCCACCGACAACCATACAAAATGCACTGCATACCAGTCATGTCCAAGTTGACTTACTCTGTAGCGACAACTCTGAAATGTTTCCCTGAAGATCATATCGGCATGATAGTGTGTGTGTGTGTGTGTCAGCACCCCACCCAGCCATAAAACACCTATTCCGCTGCCCAGACTGTGGCTGTAGTGCCTCCAGGGACCTGCTCCACCCATGGAGGGGAAGGTGGGGTCCAGGTCCAGCTGGGTCAAAGCAAACAGAGAGGAGAGGGGAGGGGAAAGGAGGAGAGGGGAG
Source organism: Oncorhynchus mykiss (assembly GCF_057628025.1). NCBI lineage: Eukaryota > Metazoa > Chordata > Actinopteri > Salmoniformes > Salmonidae > Oncorhynchus > Oncorhynchus mykiss. The sequence continues at coordinate 68,064,123 of NC_143031.1, forward strand.
GGGAAAGGAGGAGAGGGGGTGTGCTCTAAAGGAATCCACACCTCCATTCACCCTCACACCCTCTACTAGAGGTCGACCGATTAATCGGAATGGCCGATTAATTAGGGCCGATTTCAAGTTTTCATAACAATCGGAAATCGGTATTTTTGGACTCCGATTTTACCGCTTTTTTTAAAGTCAGTTAAGAACACATAATTATTTTCAATGACGGCCTAGGAACGGTGGGTTAACTGCCTTGTTCAGGGGCAAAACGACAGATTTTTACCTTGTCAGCTCTGGGATTCAATCGTGCAACCTTACGGTTAACAAGTCCAATGCTCTAACCACCAGTCTCTCATTGCACTCCATGAGGAGACTGACTGCCTGTTACGTGAATGCAGTAAGACAAGGTAAGTTGTTAGCTAGCATTAAAAACTTATCTTATAAAAACAATCAATCATAATCACTAGTTAACTACACATCGTTGATGATATTACTAGTTTATCTAGCGTGTCCAGCGTTGCATATAATCGATGCAACGCAGGGGGATGATTTAACAAAAGCGCATTTGCGAAAAAAGCACAATCGTTGCACGACTGTACCTAACCATAAACACCCATGCCTTTCTTAAAATCAATACACGGAAGTATATATTTTTAAACCTGCATATTTAGCTAAAATAAATCCAAGTTAGCAGGCAATATTAACCAGGTGAAATTGTGTCACTTCTCTTGCGTTCATTGCACACAGTCAGTGTATATGCAACAGTTTGGGCCGCCTGGCTCGTTGTGTACTAATTTGCCAGAATTTTACGTAATTATGACATAACATTGAAGGTTGTACAATGTAACAGGAATATTTAGACTTAGGGATGCCACCCGTTAGATAAAATATCAAACGGTTCCGTATTTCACTGAAATAATAAACATTTTATTTTCGAAATGATAGTTTCTGGATTCGACCATATTAATGACCAAAGGCTTGTATTTCTGTGTGTTATTATGTTATAATTAAGTCTATGATTTGATATTTGATAGAGCAGTCTGACGGTGGTAGGCAGCAGCCGGCTCGTAAGCATTCATTCAAACAGCACTTTCGTGTGTTTTGCCAGCAGCTATTCGCAAGCACAGCACTGTTTATGACTTCAAGCCTATCAACTCCCGAGATTAGGCTGGTGTAACCGATGTGAAATGGCTAGCTAGTTAGCGGGGTGCGTGCTAATAGCGTTTCAAACGTCACTCGCTCTGAGACTTGGAGTAGTTATTCCCCTTGCCCTGCAAGGGCCGTTGGCTTTTGTGGAGCGATGGGTAACGCTGCTTCGAGTGTGGCTGTTGTCGATGTGTTCCTGGTTCGAGCCCAGGTAGGGGCGAGGAGAGGGACGGAAGCTATACTGTTACACTGGCAATACTAAAGTGCCTATAAGAACACCCAATAGTCAAAGGTTAATGAAAAACATATGGTATAGAGAGAAATAGTCCTATAAATACTATATTAACTACAACCTAAAACCTCTTACCTTGGAATATTGAAGTCTCATGTTAAAAGGAACCACCAACTTTCATATGTTCTCATGTTCTGAGCAAGGAACTGAAACGGTAGCTTTTTTACATGGCACATATTGCACTTTTTTTCTTCTCCAATTTTGTTTTTGCATTATTTAAACCAAATTGAACATATGTCATTATTTATTTGAGGCTAAATTGATTTTTATTGATGTATTATATTAAGTTAAAATAAGTGTTCAATCAGTATTGTTGTAATTGTCATTATTACAAATAAAATTAAACCTTTTTTTTTTAAATCGTCCGATTAATCTGTATCGGCTATTTTTTAGTCCTTCAATAATCGGTATCGGCGTTGAAAAATCATAATCGGTCGACCTCTACCCTCTACACTCCCATATAGAGAAGCCATAAAGCACTAAACCTCTCAAGTGCAAATTTGTAACAAGTTCTTAGTTTCACACTAAAAAGCCCCACTATAGTGCTGCACTGCTACCAACAAGACCCATAACTGGACACAAACAACTCACAAAATACCACATTCCCAAAGCTCAGCTTCTTCCTATAACAAGTACTCTTCTCATTGGGTCTGTTTAAAAGACACAACATACTGGAGACAGTGGGAGATATTATTACAGTCCTCTGCTTAGTGTCCCAGCCAGATGCATGACCCCCAATTATAGGGTAGAGAGAGACAGTAGTAGCAGTCTGTTGGGTTCGTGGGTTCGTCTCTGCTCGGTCTTAATGCCACAGTAATACGTCCTCTCCTTCCACAGACAGACACATTAGCTCACCAGAGTCTGTGTCCTCAACCTCATGGGGTCAAAACAGGCCTGGTGGTAGATTAGCGTTGTACTTTTATAGTGGTTACCCTACCTAACCTGGACTCAGACAACAATGCACTGGAAACTACTGTGTCCTAGAATCAAATTGAAGATTATGTTTGCATCTACTGGGCTAATATGTCCCTGTATAGCTCAGTACTGTCTGTAGTTTAACACTCCTGCATATTATATCCAGGCTGTATCACAACCGGCTGTCATTCAGAGTCCCATAGGGTGGCGCACAATTGACCCAGCGTTGTCCGGGTTTGGCCGATGTAGGCCATCCTTGCAAATTGTTCTTAACTGCCTAGTTACATAATGGTTCCATTTAAAAAATGTACATCCTCCCAGTCCCAGTACATTAAGAGGTAACTCTACAGTATGCCACGCTAGAAAATAGAGTCAGTCAGTGATGAGCAATGTTGACCTCTTTAACCCATCCTAAATTTGTTTTTCATTCCTGTTATAGAAAGCTACTTTTTTGTATTAACTTATGCTGGGATTGACACTGAATCATTCTAAAAACCAATTATAATTCCAGGAAATTAGGGGTAAAAAATGTATGACTACAGACTCCACACTGCACACCAGTTGCCGAAAACACCAACAACTAGTAACTAATCTGAGACACTGGAGACAGAAATGTAGCTACTAACTGCATAGTGCACTGCATTTGGAAGACATATTGGAGGATACTACTGTATTGCCTGGAGAGGAGATGCTCCAATTGCTCAAAATAGAGCCCAGCAACATACTGTCAAGCCTGAAATAGGGCACCACTTCTATAAAGAGGAGTACCAGGAAGATGGGGCACCACTTCTATAAAGAGCAGCACCAGGGAGATGGGGCACCACTTCTATAGAGAGCAGCACCAGGGAGATGGGGCACCACTTCTATAAACAGGAGCAGCAAGGAGATGGGGCGCCACTTCTATAAAGAGCAGCACCAGGGAGATGGGCAACCACTTCTATAGAGAGCAGCACCAGGGAGATGGGCACCACTTCTATAGAGAGCAGCACCAGGGAGATGGGCAACCACTTCTATAAAGAGCAGTACCAGGGAGATGGGCAACCACTTCTATAAAGAGCAGCACCAGGGAGATGGGCAACCACTTCTATAAAGAGCAGTACCAGGGAGATGGGGCACCACTTATATAGAGAGCAGCACCAGGGAGATGGGCAACCACTTCTATAGAGAGCAGCACCAGGGAGATGGGCAACCACTTCTATAAAGAGGAGTACCAGGGAGATGGGCAACCACTTCTATAGAGAGCAGCACCAGGGAGATGGGCAACCACTTCTATAAAGAGCAGCACCAGGGAGATGGGCAACCACTTCTATAGAGAGCAGCACCAGGGAGATGGGCAACCACTTCTATAAAGAGCAGTACCAGGGAGATGGGCAACCACTTCTATAGAGAGCAGTACCAGGGAGATGGGCAACCACTTCTATAGAGAGCAGTACCAGGGAGATGGGCAACCACTTCTATAGAGAGCAGTACCAGGGAGATGGGCAACCACTTCTATAGAGAGCAGTACCAGGGAGATGGGCAACCACTTCTATAGAGAGCAGTACCAGGGAGATGGGCAACCACTTCTATAGAGAGCAGCACCAGGGAGATGGGGCACCACTTCTATAAAGAGCAGCACCAGGGAGATGGGCAACCACTTCTATAGAGAGCAGCACCAGGGAGATGGGCAACCACTTCTATAAAGAGCAGTACCAGGGAGATGGGCAACCACTTCTATAGAGAGCAGTACCAGGGAGATGGGCAACCACTTCTATAGAGAGCAGTACCAGGGAGATGGGCAACCACTTCTATAGAGAGCAGTACCAGGGAGATGGGCAACCACTTCTATAAAGAGCAGTACCAGGGAGATGGGCAACCACTTCTATAAAGAGCAGTACCAGGGAGATGGGGCACCACTTCTATAAAGAGCAGTACCAGGGAGATGGGGCACCACTTCTATAAAGAGCAGTACCAGGGAGATGGGCAACCACTTCTATAAAGAGCAGCACCAGGGAGATGGGCAACCACTTCTATAAAGAGGAGTACCAGGGAGATGGGCAACCACTTCTATAGAGAGCAGTACCAGGGAGATGGGCAACCACTTCTATAGAGAGCAGTACCAGGGAGATGGGCAACCACTTCTATAAAGAGCAGTACCAGGGAGATGGGCAACCACTTCTATAGAGAGCAGTACCAGGGAGATGGGCAACCACTTCTATAAAGAGCAGTACCAGGGAGATGGGGCACCACTTCTATAAAGAGCAGTACCAGGGAGATGGGCAACCACTTCTATAAAGAGCAGTACCAGGGAGATGGGGCACCACTTCTATAAAGAGCAGTACCAGGGAGATGGGCAACCACTTCTATAGAGAGCAGTACCAGGGAGATGGGGCACCACTTCTATAAAGAGCAGTACCAGGGAGATGGGGCACCACTTCTATAAAGAGCAGTACCAGGGAGATGGGGCACCACTTCTATAGAGAGCAGCACCAGGGAGATGGTGCTTTGCTTTCATACAATGAATGTAGTCATCTTTATTATTTTCGATGCCTGTGTAATCAACTCAATTTATAATGTTTCTGGGAGAGCATGTGACCCAGAAAAGTGTGTGTGTCTGTGTGTTTGTGCGTGCCTCTTTGCCAGGGGGGGCTAAAACCCAATCTCTCCTGTACACAACCCTGCATGCCTCTCCACTCAGTTTCACAGTCATTATCCAATTATACCAATCAGGTAATTATGTTAATGTGTTGCTTACACGTCTCCATAGCCCCAAACGCCAGAGACTGGATAAATAGAAAAGCTCTGAAGAAGTCTTGAAGTCAGCATCTCCCTTTGAAAACAGGAGTGTTGACTAAGGACTCCTGTTGCGAACCTCAGCCAGACACACACACACACACACACACACACACACACACACACACACACACACACACACACACACACACACACACACACACACACACACACACACACACACACTTTGGAGGCACTTGAACAGAGTTGAAAAGGGAAGAGGCATGCTGATTTAAGCAGGGAGCGCTGTAAACATTCAGGCGTTTTTTTCTGTTTTGGAGCGAGTCGGTGACTAATCTGGATCAATAATGAATCAATAGTCTCATTGATCATGAGGACATATGTAGTAACACACTACTTGTGGCTCATTTATTCCAAAAGGAGGAAGGAGGTGAAATGAAACAGACCTCCTGCTGTGATCGGGCACAGTGAAGAACCCCTGTTGGGATCAGAGACCTGAGTCACTGATGAAAGATTACAATGTAGCCTAGATGGTGATGAAACTGAATGATGACAACTGCAAGGGATGATGATGATCTCATTCTGTCATTATCTTTCTCCATCCCCACTCTCACAAGTACAAAGGAAAGAGAAACTTCCACACTGCTCTTGCTCATTACCCACTCCTACTGGCACACATAGAGGACATGAATCCACTACAGGAGCTTCCACCGTTTCAAAACACATCCGTTACCTAGCAGCACTATCGAATCTAGTTCCATCCCCCTCTCGCCCACAGACCTAGTGTCATCCTCTAACCATGGTTTCTGCCATTCATGTCAAGATGTTATTTCTGAAGGGTTTGGGTCAGAGTACAGGGTGAGATGATTTCCCCTTGGGGTGGAGGTTAACTCCTCAGAGAGCTTTGTGTGAGTGAGGGAATAGGGATCAGCAACACCAGGAGAACATCAAACCTGCTTTGAAGCCTAGTAGAGATGATAAGGAACATGGAGAATTGAGAGGAAGAAATAGGCCAACTGTAGCAGTGTTTTAAAGCCATACCACCACAGTCAAACTAGACTGATGATAAATTAAATATAGCAGCATACCACCATGTTGATTTTGCTAAGGAAGCACAGGGGGAAAGGGAAAGAGAGATGGAGAGAATGAGAGAGAGAGAATGAGAGATACAGAGAGGGAAAGATACAGAGAGAATGACAGGATGAGATAGAGAGAGAAAGAATTAGATAGCGAGAGATACAAAGAATGAGAGAGCGAGAGATACAGCGAGAGAGAGAGAGAGAGAGAAAGAGGAACAGAGAAATAAAGTGAGGGACAGAGAGAGAGAGCTTGAAGAGATCAACAACACATTCCCCATGCTACTGTTAAATTCATTCTAAGAACCTGTTAGATTAGAGGACAGTGACCTGCTGAGTGTTCTCTGTCAACATTGTGTTAGTTTCGCCTTGGGTTTAGAAACATCACTGCATTGACATTTGCTTATGTCCTCTTCACATAACAATGCTATAACATAGGCCTATGCTATACATGCTATAACAGTCACTGAATGTGTATAAGTGTCTCCTGAGTAATGAAAGTAGCCAAGTACAAAAGACACTGTAGTACCACAGTAGCCTACATCCCTATTCAACCAGTGCATGCCACGTCTACACCACACAGCGTCCCCAAAATGGCCGTGGCTGGCATCTCTACCAGGTTCCAGACCCTCTGCTGCTAAAATAATATTCTCCAGATTACAGCAAAAGTATTGGGCTCATCAGTCTGTGTACAGGGAATTAGGAGAGGTAGCTTCTAAACAGTAGGGCTTCTACAGAGAGAAGAATAACTGAATGATACATTATAGCTTCACCTGAAACTAGAATGGTTTGAACTGAAGTTCAACACTGAATTCTACCAGATGAAAAGACAATTTTCTTCGAACTGTGTCATGCATCTTTGTAAAGTTGGTTACTGGTTGACTATACACAGAGCAACAAGTCCTAGTCAGAGTTAGGTAGAGAGACCTAGCTAACTCCCAAGGTAAATACATTGAGATAAAGCTATAGAAAGTGAAGTGAAGTCTATCTTGTTACGTCATCTTTTGAACGTGTTATTCAATGGATGGGCTGGGAGGGAGGGAGGGAGGGAGAGGCTTCACAGGTAACAAAAGATGAAGAGCTTTTCACAGGAGATAACACAGGCAGAGCCACCGATGACAGGATAGAATGTTTGCCTAAGGACAGAGGTTTTGTAAGCATGATGATATTACTAGATATTATCTAGCGTGTCCTGCGTTGCATATAATCTGACTGAGCATACAAGCATAAGTATCTAAGTATCTGACTGAGCGGTGGTAGGCAGAAGCAGGCGCGTAAACATTCATTCAAATAGCACTTTCGTGTGTTTTGCCAGCAGCTCTTCGTTGTGCATCAAGCATTGCGCTGTTTATGACTTCAAGCCTATCAAGTCCCGAGATGAGGCTGGTGTAACCGAAGTGAAATGGCTAACTAGTTAGCGTGTGCTAATAGCGTTTCAAACGTCACTCGTCACTCCAATAGTCAAAGATTAATGAAATACAAATGGTATAGAGGGAAATAGTCCTATAATTCCTATAATTTCTACAACCTAAAACTTCTTACCTGGGAATATTGAAGTCTCATGTTAAAAGGAACCACCAACTTTCATATGTTCTCATGTTCTGAGCAAGGAACTGAAACGTTAGCTTTCTTACATAGCACATATTGCACTTTTACGTTCTTCTCCAACACTTTGTTTTTGCATTATTTAAACCAAATTGAACATGTTTCATTATTTACTTGAGGCTAAATTGACTTTATTGATGTACTATATTAAGTTAAAATAAGTGTTAATTCAGTATTGTTGTAATTGTCATTATTACAAATAAAAAAAATAAAAAATTGTCAGATTAATCGGTATCGGTTTTTTTTAGTCCTCCGATAGGCCTTTATTGAACATGTTTGACACTATTTTTGTTTTACCTTTTGTAGATACTTTGTACATAATTGTCTTATATTTTCAACTATTTTACTATATTTTTTTACTTTGAGGTACTAACACATTGTAACCATTTCAATAATTCACAGATATGAATATCGATCGATATCGATATCGGTATCGGCGTTGAAAAGTCATAATCGGTTGACCCCTAGTGTGTGTATTCTGACAGAGTGGCTCCAGTTTCTAAAGCTGTGAGATGTAAAAGGCGTCTCCCTCTCAGCCGGTGTTTCACACACTAGAGGGGTCATGATAGATAGCTGTAAAGCCAGCTAGCCACACCTACAGTAGCACTCACAAGGCTGTCCTAACTTGTAGTACACTGGCTTTTTTAAATATTTTTTACACTTGCTGAACATGTTGCTGTGTGTGATTCTTACCTCTGAGGCCAGACATTTAACTCTAATGAATTCTAGGTACACATTGTTACACCCACCAAGCAATGACAACTCTTCTTCCCAATATGAATTAGTAGTCTGAACGAGTGTCTGCTAAATGTATGCATGGCATTTTTCAATACTGTCGACTGAACCAGCAACCAACGCATTAGTCCACCACACTCCCACAGCCTGTGCATCTGGACTTTGTGACTGATGTGCGATCATTAAGCTCTATCAGGAAGAGGGACTGTCCTCTTCAGACAGAGCCCATAATGATGTCCTGGTCAGTGGCAGGCCCTGGTCTAGGACTAATGGACCAATTATTTTTATTTCACCTTTATTTAACCAGGTAGGCTAGTTGAGAACAAGTTCTCATTTACAACTGCGACCTGGCCAAGATAAAGCATAGCAGTGTGAACAGACAACAACACAGAGTTACACATGGAGTAAACAATTAACAAGTCAATAACACAGTAGGAAAAAAAATGTCAGGGCCTGGTCCAGGACAAATGGCAGGGCCTGGTCTAGGACCAATGGCAGGGCCTGGTCCAGGACCAATGGCAGGGCCTGGTCTAGGACTAATGGACCAATGGCAGGGCCTGGTCCAGGACTAATGGCAGGGCTTGGTCCAGGACTAATGGCAGGGCTTGGTCCAGGACTAATGGCAGGGCCTGGTCTAGGACTAATGGCAGGGCCTGGTCTAGGACTAATGGCAGGGCCTGGTCTAGGACTAATGGCAGGGCCTGGTCTAGGACTAATGGCAGGGCCTGGTCCAGGACCAATGGCAGGGCCTGGTCCAGGTCTAATGGCAGGGCCTGGTCTAGGACTAATGGCAGGGCCTGGTCTAGGACTAATGGACCAACAATAGGGTCTGGCCAGGACGAATGGGCTCTGATATTGGCCCTCCTCTCTCTTCTCCCACCGTTAATAGCCCAATGGGTGAAAAACAGAGGACATTTACAGTGGCTTGGTGGCCATGGCAACCCTGGTGATAGATGGGCCCCGTTAAAGTGACGGTACCTTGTTGAAATATTTACAGGTGGGCCACAACTGGCCACAGAGGGAGAGCCTGGCTATATATAGTCTATCTGTCCCCTTCTCCAATGAACAACACATACATTTACAATAGGAGGACACCATCCAGGCGTCCGTTCTCCTGTAGCCGAGGGGACGTTGACCACTGTCCGCACTAGTTAGTCTCTATGAAACAGTTATAGTCTGAATGCAGTAGGCCTAACATCACAAATATACATTTCTCTGAAACTCATCTGTGTTGGCTACATTAAAAATGAGTACCAATCAACACATCATTCTGAGGCAACTTACAATACATCAACAGTTAGTCATATTTCTGAAATGAAACATCAACATGAAGGGACTCAACAGCTGTGCCCATTAACAACCTAATACAAAAGGGTAAAAGCCATAAAGGACCTTATCAGATAGGACTGTGATTCTGTGTTAAAGACCAGCTGAAGGTTATAGGCTGAGGTGTAGGTTGGCTGAGGTAGGTGCAGTCAGTGTTCCCACCTCTGAGCTCAGTGGAGGAGGTTGATTAACATGTTCAAACACATCAGCTCACCTCCTCATTACCTGCTAGAGAGGGAGGAGGCCCGGGGGGGGGAAGGGAGAGACTGGTAACAAGGGAAAGGTCAACAAGCTGAGTGGATTAGAGCCAAACACCCCAGAGGATCAACACATATTATAAAATGCATACCCAGGCTGACACACTCAGCGTTCTCTTTCCCACAGCATTAGGAACAGCACATAATGGCACAGCAACATGCTGCCTGTATTTAGAGTGGCTAAAACAATCCCTTGAGCCACTGCGTAATAATGACTTCCATGAGACTCTGAGACAGGGATACAGAGAGCTGCACAGCCTGCTACAGTGAGATAAGTCTAGTTTGAATGGTTCAATAATACTGAGACAGGTGAGTAGTAGACAACACAGGAGACAATGGTACAAAATACAGCCTTCAAGTGCAGGTTAGCTTGTCAGTGATCCAGGGAGTGAGTGAAGTGATTCTTGCAGTACGTGTGTATGTGTGTGGAACTATACTTGTGGGGTCCCCACAAGAATAGTAAATTAACAGAAATTTGACCAACTGGGGAAATTGTGTTAGTCCCCACAAGGTCAAATGCTATTTCTAGGAGGTTTAGGGTCAAGGTAGAATTAGTGTTAGAATTAGGTTCAGGAGTTAGGGTTAAGATTAGTTTTTTGGGTTAAGGTTAGAGGTTAGGGAAAATAGGATTTGAATGTTTATAAATTGTGTGTCCCCACAAGGTTAGTTAAACAATACTGTGTGTGTACAGTACCACAGCAGAACTTCCACATACGCCATCCCCATGTAGCTGTAAACAACAAAGGCCAGGAGTCAGGAGGGGTGTAGGTAGATCTCTGATGGCAACATGGATAAACCCCTGACCTATTCTCAATGGGTTTAGTGTGGGAACATCAATCCAGATCTCTGCTGCTGCTTCCTCTCTACCTTGTTTGCATGCTGCCGCGCCAACAGGAGACAAAAGGGGTGAGTGTTTGCATGCTGCCGCGCCAACAGGAGATAAAAGGGGTGACCGCGCCAACAGGAGATAAAAGGGGTGAGTGTTTGCATGCTGCCTCGCCAACAGGAGATAAAAAGAGTGAGTGTTTGCATGCTGCCGCGCCAACAGGAGATAAAAGGGGTGAGTGTTTGCATGCTGCCTCGCCAACAGGAGATAAAAGGAGTGAGTGTTTGCATGCTGCCACGCCAACAGGAGATAAAAGGGGTGAGTGTTTGCATGCTGCCTCGCCAACAGGAGATAAAAGGGGTGAGTGTTTGTATGAAGGAGAGACGGTGGGGGATAGAGGGACGGCGAGGTGGAGGGAGAAATGGAGGAAGAAGTTTCAAGTTTTATTTATCTTATGTAAAGGATACACATTGTATACACTACTCTGTCCAATGAAACACTTACTTTCAGGTTCCTTCTCGACAACGCAACAAGAAATAATAAAAGATAAGAATACAACCATAAAGTAAATGGCTCAGTAGAATAGACGGCAAATGTTTAAATTGTGCAGTATTAGCAATAGTAAATAAGAGTCTGATAGCAGCAGAGATGCAGCGATGAATAGCATAGCATTGCTGTGATGTTGGAAGAGCCCTTCTCAGAAGGGATGAATAGCATAGCATGGCTGTGATGTCGGTAGGGCCCTTCTCAAAAGGGATGCATAGCATGGCTGTGATGTTGGTAAGGCCCTTCTCAGAAGGGATGAATAGCATAGCACCGCTGTGATGTTGGTAGAGCCCTTCTCAGAAGGGATGAATAGCATAGCATGGCTGTGATATTGGTAGAGCCCTTCTCAGAAGGGATGAATAGCATAGCTGTGATGTTGGTAGGGCCCTTCTCAGAAGAGATGAATAGCATAGCATAGCTGTGATGTTGGTAGATCCCTTCTTAGAAGGGATGAATAGCATGGCTGTGATGTTGGTAGAGCCCTTCTCAGAAGGGATGAATAGCATAGCATGGCTGTGATGTTGGTAGAGCCCTTCACAGAAGGGATGAATAGCATAGCTGTGATGTTGGTAGGGCCCTTCTCAGAAGGGATGAATAGCATGGCTGTGATGTTGGTAGAGCCCTTCTCAGAAGGGATGAATAGCATAGCATGGCTGTGATGTTGGTAGAGCCCTTCTCAGAAGGGATGAATAGCATGGCTGTGATGTTGGTAGAGCCCTTCTCAGAAGGGATGAATAGCATGGCTGTGATGTTGGTAGGGCCCTTCTCAGAAGGGATGAATAGCATAGCATAGCTGTGATGTTGGTAGAGCCCTTCTCAGAAGGGATGAATAGCATACCATGGCTGTGATGTTGGTAGGGCCCTTCTCAGAAGGGATGAATAGCATAGCATGGCTGTGATGTTGGTAGGGCCCTTCTCAGAAGGGATGAATAGCATAGCACCGCTGTGATGTTGGTAGGGCCCTTCTCAGAAGGGATGAATTGCATAGCATGGCTGTGATGTTGGTAGAGCCCTTCTCAGAAGGGATGAATAGCATAGCATAGCTGTGATGTTGGTAGAGCCCTTCTCAGAAGGGATGAATAGCATAGCATTGCTGTGATGTTGGTAGAGCCCTTCTCAGAAGGGATGAATAGCATAGCATAGCTGTGATGTTGGTAGAGCCCTTCCCAGAAGGGATGCATAGCATGGCTGTGATGATGGTAGGGCCCTTCTCAGAAGGGATGAACAGCATAGCACCGCTGTGATGTTGGTAGAGCCCTTCTCAGAAGGGATGAATAGCATAGCATGGCTGTGATGTTGGTAGAGCCCTTCTCAGAAGGGATGAATAGCATAGCACCGCTGTGATGTTGGTAGAGCCCTTCTCAGAAGGGATGAATAGCATAGCATGGCTGTGATGTTGGTAGAGCCCTTCTCAGAAGGGATGAATAGCATAGCTGTGATGTTGGTAGGGCCCTTCTCAGAAGAGATGAATAGCATAGCAGAGCTGTGATGTTGGTAGAGCCCTTCTCAGAAGGGATGAATAGCATAGCTGTGATGTTGGTAGAGCCCTTCTCAGAAGGGATGAATAGCATAGCTGTGATGTTGGTAGGGCCCTTCTCAGAAGGGATGAATAGCATGGCTGTGATGTTAGTAGAGCCCTTCTCAGAAGGGATGAATAGCATGGCTGTGATGTTGGTAGGGCCCTTCTCAGAAGGGATGAAAAGCATAGCTGTGATGTTGGTAGAGCCCTTCTCAGAAGGGATGAATAGCATGGCTGTGATGTTGGTAGGGCCCTTCTCAGAAGGGATGAATAGCATTGCTGTGATGTTGGTAGGGCCCTTCTCAGAAGGGATGAATAGCATGGCTGTGATGTTGGTAGAGCCCTTCTCAGAAGGGATGAATAGCATGGCTGTGATGTTGGTAGAGCCCTTCTCAGAAGGGATGAATAGCATAGCATGGCTGTGATGTTGGTAGGGCCCTTCTCAGAAGGGATGAATAGCATAGCATGGCTGTGATGTTGGTAGAGCCCTTCTCAGAAGGGATGAATAGCATGGCTGTGATGTTGGTAGAGCCCTTCTCAGAAGGGATGAATAGCATGGCTGTGATGTTGGTAGAGCCCGTCTCAGAAGGGATGAAAAGCATAGCTGTGATGTTGGTAGAGCCAGAAGGGATGAATAGCATAGCACCGCTGTGATGTTGGTAGAGCCCTTCTCAGAAGGGATGAATAGCATAGCATGGCTGTGATGTTGGTAGAGCCCTTCTCAGAAGGGATGAATAGCATAGCTGTGATGTTGGTAGGGCCCTTCTCAGAAGAGATGAATAGCATAGCATAGCTGTGATGTTGGTAGAGCCCTTCTCAGAAGGGATGCATAGCATGGCTGTGATGTTGGTAGGGCCCTTCTCAGAAGGGATGAATAGCATAGCACCGCTGTGATGTTGGTAGAGCCCTTCTCAGAAGGGATGAATAGCATAGCATTGCTGTGATGTTGGTAGAGCCCTTCTCAGAAGGGATGAATAGCATAGCATAGCTGTGATGTTGGTAGAGCCCTTCTCAGAAGGGATGCATAGCATGGCTGTGATGTTGGTAGGGCCCTTCTCAGAAGGGATGAATAGCATAGCACCGCTGTGATGTTGGTAGAGCCCTTCTCAGAAGGGATGAATAGCATAGCACCGCTGTGATGTTGGTAGAGCCCTTCTCAGAAGGGATGAATAGCATAGCATGGCTGTGATATTGGTAGAGCCCTTCTCAGAAGGGATGAATAGCATGGCTGTGATGTTGGTAGAGCCCTTCTCAGAAGGGATGAATAGCATAGCATTGCTGTGATGTTTGTAGAGCCCTTCTCAGAAGGGATGAATAGCATAGCACCGCTGTGATGTTGGTAGAGCCCTTCTCAGAAGGGATGAATAGCATAGCATTGCTGTGATGTTGGTAGAGCCCTTCTCAGAAGGGATGAATAGCATAGCATAGCTGTGATGTTGGTAGAGCCCTTCTCAGAAGGGATGAATAGCATGGCTGTGATGTTGGTAGGGCCCTTCTCAGAAGGGATGAATAGCATAGCACCGCTGTGATGTTGGTAGAGCCCTTCTCAGAAGGGATGAATTGCATAGCACCGCTGTGATGTTGGTAGGGCCCTTCTCAGAAGGGATGAATAGCATAGCACCGCTGTGATGTTGGTAGAGCCCTTCTCAGAAGGGATGAATAGCATAGCACCGCTGTGATGTTGGTAGAGCCCTTCTCAGAAGGGATGAATAGCATAGCATGGCTGTGATATTGGTAGAGCCCTTCTCAGAAGGGATGAATAGCATGGCTGTGATGTTGGTAGGGCCCTTCTCAGAAGGGATGAATAGCATAGCAGCGCTGTGATGTTGGTAGAGCCCTTCTCAGAAGGGATGAATAGCATAGCATGGCTGTGATATTGGTAGAGCCCTTCTCAGAAGGGATGAATAGCATAGCTGTGATGTTGGTAGAGCCCTTCTCAGAAGGGATGAATAGCATAGCACCGCTGTGATGTTGGTAGAGCCCTTCTCAGAAGGGATGAATAGCATAGCATGGCTGTGATATTGGTAGAGCCCTTCTCAGAAGGGATGAATAGCATAGCTGTGATGTTGGTAGGGCCCTTCTCAGAAGAGATGAATAGCATAGCATAGCTGTGATGTTGGTAGAGCCCTTCTCAGAAGGGATGAATAGCATGGCTGTGATGTTGGTAGAGCCCTTCTCAGAAGGGATGAATAGCATAGCATGGCTGTGATGTTGGTAGAGCCCTTCTCAGAAGGGATGAATAGCATAGCTGTGATGTTGGTAGGGCCCTTCTCAGAAGGGATGAATAGCATAGCATGGCTGTGATGTTGGTAGAGCCCTTCTCAGAAGGGATGAATAGCATGGCTGTGATGTTGGTAGGGCCCTTCTCAGGAGGGATGAATAGCATAGCATAGCTGTGATGTTGGTAGAGCCCTTCTCAGAAGGGATGAATAGCATAGCATGGCTGTGATGTTGGTAGGGCCCTTCTCAGAAGGGATGAATAGCATAGCACCGCTGTGATGTTGGTAGGGCCCTTCTCAGAAGGGATGAATAGCATAGCATGGCTGTGATGTTGGTAGAGCCCTTCTCAGAAGGGATGAATAGCATGGCTGTGATGTTGGTAGAGCCCTTCTCAGAAGGGATGAATAGCATAGCATGGCTGTGATATTGGTAGAGCCCTTCTCAGAAGGGATGAATAGCATAGCTGTGATGTTGGTAGGGCCCTTCTCAGAAGAGATGAATAGCATAGCATAGCTGTGATGTTGGTAGAGCCCTTCTCAGAAGGGATGAATAGCATGGCTGTGATGTTGGTAGAGCCCTTCTCAGAAGGGATGAATAGCATAGCATGGCTGTGATGTTGGTAGAGCCCTTCTCAGAAGGGATGAATAGCATAGCTGTGATGTTGGTAGGGCCCTTCTCAGAAGGGATGAATAGCATAGCATGGCTGTGATGTTGGTAGAGCCCTTCTCAGAAGGGATGAATAGCATAGCTGTGATGTTGGTAGAGCCCTTCTCAGAAGGGATGAATAGCATAGCTGTGATGTTGGTAGGGCCCTTCTCAGAAGGGATGAATAGCATGGCTGTGATGTTGGTAGAGCCCTTCTCAGAAGGGATGAATAGCATGGCTGTGATGTTGGTAGAGCCCTTCTCAGAAGGGATGAATAGCATGGCTGTGATGTTGGTAGGGCCCTTCTCAGAAGGGATGAAAAGCATAGCTGTGTTGTTGGTAGAGCCCTTCTCAGAAGGGATGAATAGCATTGCTGTGATGTTGGTAGGGCCCTTCTCAGAAGGGATGAATAGCATGGCTGTGATGTTGGTAGAGCCCTTCTCAGAAGGGATAAATAGCATAGCATGGCTGTGATGTTGGTAGAGCCCTTCTCAGAAGGGATGAATAGCATAGCACCGCAGTGATGTTGGTAGGGCCCTTCTCAGAAGGGATGAATAGCATAGCATGGCTGTGATGTTGGTAGAGCCCTTCTCAGAAGGGATGAATAGCATGGCTGTGATGTTGGTAGAGCCCTTCTCAGAAGGGATGAATAGCATAGCTGTGATGTTGGTAGGGCCCTTCTCAGAAGAGATGAATAGCATAGCATAGCTGTGATGTTGGTAGATCCCTTCTCAGAAGGGATGAATAGCATGGCTGTGATGTTGGTAGAGCCCTTCTCAGAAGGGATGAATAGCATAGCATGGCTGTGATGTTGGTAGAGCCCTTCTCAGAAGGGATGAATAGCATAGCTGTGATGTTGGTAGGGCCCTTCTCAGAAGGGATGAATAGCATGGCTGTGATGTTGGTAGAGCCCTTCTCAGAAGGGATGAATAGCATAGCATGGCTGTCATGTTGGTAGAGCCCTTCTCAGAAGGGATGAATAGCATGGCTGTGATGTTGGTAGAGCCCTTCTCAGAAGGGATGAATAGCATGGCTGTGATGTTGGTAGGGCCCTTCTCAGAAGGGATGAATAGCATAGCATAGCTGTGATGTTGGTAGAGCCCTTCTCAGAAGGGATGAATAGCATACCATGGCTGTGATGTTGGTAGGGCCCTTCTCAGAAGGGATGAATAGCATAGCATGGCTGTGATGTTGGTAGGGCCCTTCTCAGAAGGGATGAATAGCATAGCACCGCTGTGATGTTGGTAGAGCCCTTCTCAGAAGGGATGAATAGCATAGCATTGCTGTGATGTTGGTAGAGCCCTTCTCAGAAGGGATGAATAGCATAGCATAGCTGTGATGTTGGTAGAGCCCTTCCCAGAAGGGATGCATAGCATGGCTGTGATGATGGTAGGGCCCTTCTCAGAAGGGATGAACAGCATAGCACCGCTGTGATGTTGGTAGAGCCCTTCTCAGAAGGGATGAATAGCATAGCATGGCTGTGATGTTGGTAGAGCCCTTCTCAGAAGGGATGAATAGCATAGCACCGCTGTGATGTTGGTAGAGCCCTTCTCAGAAGGGATGAATAGCATAGCATGGCTGTGATGTTGGTAGAGCCCTTCTCAGAAGGGATGAATAGCATAGCTGTGATGTTGGTAGGACCCTTCTCAGAAGAGATGAATAGCATAGCAGAGCTGTGATGTTGGTAGAGCCCTTCTCAGAAGGGATGAATAGCATAGCTGTGATGTTGGTAGAGCCCTTCTTAGAAGGGATGAATAGCGTAGCTGTGATGTTGGTAGGGCCCTTCTCAGAAGGGACGAATAGCATGGCTGTGATGTTGGTAGAGCCCTTCTCAGAAGGGATGAATAGCATAGCTGTGATGTTGGTAGAGCCCTTCTCAGAAGGGATGAATAGCATAGCTGTGATGTTGGTAGAGCCCTTCTCAGAAGGGATGAATAGCATAGCTGTGATGTTGGTAGAGCCCTTCTCAGAAGGGATGAATATCATAGCATGGCTGTGATGTTGGTAGAGCCCTTCTCAGAAGGGATGAATAGCATGGCTGTGATGTTAGTAGAGCCCTTCTCAGAAGGGATGAATAGCATGGCTGTGATGTTGGTAGGGCCCTTCTCAGAAGGGATGAAAAGCATAGCTGTGATGTTGGTAGAGCCCTTCTCAGAAGGGATGAATAGCATGGCTGTGATGTTGGTAGGGCCCTTCTCAGAAGGGATGAATAGCATTGCTGTGATGTTGGTAGGGCCCTTCTCAGAAGGGATGAATAGCATGGCTGTGATGTTGGTAGAGCCCTTCTCAGAAGGGATGAATAGCATGGCTGTGATGTTGGTAGAGCCCTTCTCAGAAGGGATGAATAGCATAGCATGGCTGTGATGTTGGTAGGGCCCTTCTCAGAAGGGATGAATAGCATAGCATGGCTGTGATATTGGTAGAGCCCTTCTCAGAAGGGATGAATAGCATAGCTGTGATGTTGGTAGGGCCCTTCTCAGAAGAGATGAATAGCATAGCATAGCTGTGATGTTGGTAGAGCCCTTCTCAGAAGGGATGAATAGCATGGCTGTGATGTTGGTAGAGCCCTTCTCAGAAGGGATGAATAGCATAGCATGGCTGTGATGTTGGTAGAGCCCTTCTCAGAAGGGATGAATAGCATAGCTGTGATGTTGGTAGGGCCCTTCTCAGAAGGGATGAATAGCATAGCATGGCTGTGATGTTGGTAGAGCCCTTCTCAGAAGGGATGAATAGCATAGCTGTGATGTTGGTAGGGCCCTTCTCAGAAGAGATGAATAGCATAGCATAGCTGTGATGTTGGTAGAGCCCTTCTCAGAAGGGATGCATAGCATGGCTGTGATGTTGGTAGGGCCCTTCTCAGAAGGGATGAATAGCATAGCACCGCTGTGATGTTGGTAGAGCCCTTCTCAGAAGGGATGAATAGCATAGCATTGCTGTGATGTTGGTAGAGCCCTTCTCAGAAGGGATGAATAGCATAGCATAGCTGTGATGTTGGTAGAGCCCTTCTCAGAAGGGATGAATAGCATAGCATGGCTGTGATATTGGTAGAGCCCTTCTCAGAAGGGATGAATAGCATGGCTGTGATGTTGGTAGAGCCCTTCTCAGAAGGGATGAATAGCATAGCATTGCTGTGATGTTTGTAGAGCCCTTCTCAGAAGGGATGAATAGCATAGCACCGCTGTGATGTTGGTAGAGCCCTTCTCAGAAGGGATGAATAGCATAGCATTGCTGTGATGTTGGTAGAGCCCTTCTCAGAAGGGATGAATAGCATAGCATTGCTGTGATGTTGGTAGAGCCCTTCTCAGAAGGGATGAATAGCATAGCATAGCTGTGATGTTGGTAGAGCCCTTCCCAGAAGGGATGCATAGCATGGCTGTGATGATGGTAGGGCCCTTCTCAGAAGGGATGAACAGCATAGCACCGCTGTGATGTTGGTAGAGCCCTTCTCAGAAGGGATGAATAGCATAGCATGGCTGTGATGTTGGTAGAGCCCTTCTCAGAAGGGATGAATAGCATAGCACCGCTGTGATGTTGGTAGAGCCCTTCTCAGAAGGGATGAATAGCATAGCATGGCTGTGATGTTGGTAGAGCCCTTCTCAGAAGGGATGAATAGCATAGCTGTGATGTTGGTAGGACCCTTCTCAGAAGAGATGAATAGCATAGCAGAGCTGTGATGTTGGTAGAGCCCTTCTCAGAAGGGATGAATAGCATAGCTGTGATGTTGGTAGAGCCCTTCTTAGAAGGGATGAATAGCGTAGCTGTGATGTTGGTAGGGCCCTTCTCAGAAGGGACGAATAGCATGGCTGTGATGTTGGTAGAGCCCTTCTCAGAAGGGATGAATAGCATAGCTGTGATGTTGGTAGAGCCCTTCTCAGAAGGGATGAATAGCATAGCTGTGATGTTGGTAGAGCCCTTCTCAGAAGGGATGAATAGCATAGCTGTGATGTTGGTAGAGCCCTTCTCAGAAGGGATGAATATCATAGCATGGCTGTGATGTTGGTAGAGCCCTTCTCAGAAGGGATGAATAGCATGGCTGTGATGTTAGTAGAGCCCTTCTCAGAAGGGATGAATAGCATGGCTGTGATGTTGGTAGGGCCCTTCTCAGAAGGGATGAAAAGCATAGCTGTGATGTTGGTAGAGCCCTTCTCAGAAGGGATGAATAGCATGGCTGTGATGTTGGTAGGGCCCTTCTCAGAAGGGATGAATAGCATTGCTGTGATGTTGGTAGGGCCCTTCTCAGAAGGGATGAATAGCATGGCTGTGATGTTGGTAGAGCCCTTCTCAGAAGGGATGAATAGCATGGCTGTGATGTTGGTAGAGCCCTTCTCAGAAGGGATGAATAGCATAGCATGGCTGTGATGTTGGTAGGGCCCTTCTCAGAAGGGATGAATAGCATAGCATGGCTGTGATATTGGTAGAGCCCTTCTCAGAAGGGATGAATAGCATAGCTGTGATGTTGGTAGGGCCCTTCTCAGAAGAGATGAATAGCATAGCATAGCTGTGATGTTGGTAGAGCCCTTCTCAGAAGGGATGAATAGCATGGCTGTGATGTTGGTAGAGCCCTTCTCAGAAGGGATGAATAGCATAGCATGGCTGTGATGTTGGTAGAGCCCTTCTCAGAAGGGATGAATAGCATAGCTGTGATGTTGGTAGGGCCCTTCTCAGAAGGGATGAATAGCATAGCATGGCTGTGATGTTGGTAGAGCCCTTCTCAGAAGGGATGAATAGCATAGCTGTGATGTTGGTAGGGCCCTTCTCAGAAGAGATGAATAGCATAGCATAGCTGTGATGTTGGTAGAGCCCTTCTCAGAAGGGATGCATAGCATGGCTGTGATGTTGGTAGGGCCCTTCTCAGAAGGGATGAATAGCATAGCACCGCTGTGATGTTGGTAGAGCCCTTCTCAGAAGGGATGAATAGCATAGCATTGCTGTGATGTTGGTAGAGCCCTTCTCAGAAGGGATGAATAGCATAGCATAGCTGTGATGTTGGTAGAGCCCTTCTCAGAAGGGATGAATAGCATAGCATGGCTGTGATATTGGTAGAGCCCTTCTCAGAAGGGATGAATAGCATGGCTGTGATGTTGGTAGAGCCCTTCTCAGAAGGGATGAATAGCATAGCATTGCTGTGATGTTTGTAGAGCCCTTCTCAGAAGGGATGAATAGCATAGCACCGCTGTGATGTTGGTAGAGCCCTTCTCAGAAGGGATGAATAGCATAGCATTGCTGTGATGTTGGTAGAGCCCTTCTCAGAAGGGATGAATAGCATAGCATAGCTGTGATGTTGGTAGAGCCCTTCTCAGAAGGGATGCATAGCATGGCTGTGATGTTGGTAGGGCCCTTCTCAGAAGGGATGAATAGCATAGCACCGCTGTGATGTTGGTAGAGCCCTTCTCAGAAGGGATGAATTGCATAGCACCGCTGTGATGTTGGTAGGGCCCTTCTCAGAAGGGATGAATAGCATAGCACCGCTGTGATGTTGGTAGAGCCCTTCTCAGAAGGGATGAATAGCATAGCACCGCTGTGATGTTGGTAGAGCCCTTCTCAGAAGGGATGAATAGCATAGCATGGCTGTGATATTGGTAGAGCCCTTCTCAGAAGGGATGAATAGCATGGCTGTGATGTTGGTAGGGCCCTTCTCAGAAGGGATGAATAGCATAGCACCGCTGTGATGTTGGTAGAGCCCTTCTCAGAAGGGATGAATAGCATAGCATGGCTGTGATATTGGTAGAGCCCTTCTCAGAAGGGATGAATAGCATAGCTGTGATGTTGGTAGAGCCCTTCTCAGAAGGGATGAATAGCATAGCACCGCTGTGATGTTGGTAGAGCCCTTCTCAGAAGGGATGAATAGCATAGCATGGCTGTGATATTGGTAGAGCCCTTCTCAGAAGGGATGAATAGCATAGCTGTGATGTTGGTAGGGCCCTTCTCAGAAGAGATGAATAGCATAGCATAGCTGTGATGTTGGTAGAGCCCTTCTCAGAAGGGATGAATAGCATGGCTGTGATGTTGGTAGAGCCCTTCTCAGAAGGGATGAATAGCATAGCATGGCTGTGATGTTGGTAGAGCCCTTCTCAGAAGGGATGAATAGCATAGCTGTGATGTTGGTAGGGCCCTTCTCAGAAGGGATGAATAGCATAGCATGGCTGTGATGTTGGTAGAGCCCTTCTCAGAAGGGATGAATAGCATGGCTGTGATGTTGGTAGGGCCCTTCTCAGGAGGGATGAATAGCATAGCATAGCTGTGATGTTGGTAGAGCCCTTCTCAGAAGGGATGAATAGCGTAGCATGGCTGTGATGTTGGTAGAGCCCTTCTCAGAAGGGATGAATAGCGTAGCATGGCTGTGATGTTGGTAGAGCCCTTCTCAGAAGGGATGAATAGCATAGCACCGCTGTGATGTTGGTAGGGCCCTTCTCAGAAGGGATGAATAGCATAGCATGGCTGTGATGTTGGTAGAGCCCTTCTCAGAAGGGATGAATAGCATGGCTGTGATGTTGGTAGAGCCCTTCTCAGAAGGGATGAATAGCATAGCATGGCTGTGATATTGGTAGAGCCCTTCTCAGAAGGGATGAATAGCATAGCTGTGATGTTGGTAGGGCCCTTCTCAGAAGAGATGAATAGCATAGCATAGCTGTGATGTTGGTAGAGCCCTTCTCAGAAGGGATGAATAGCATGGCTGTGATGTTGGTAGAGCCCTTCTCAGAAGGGATGAATAGCATAGCATGGCTGTGATGTTGGTAGAGCCCTTCTCAGAAGGGATGAATAGCATAGCTGTGATGTTGGTAGGGCCCTTCTCAGAAGGGATGAATAGCATAGCATGGCTGTGATGTTGGTAGAGCCCTTCTCAGAAGGGATGAATAGCATAGCTGTGATGTTGGTAGAGCCCTTCTCAGAAGGGATGAATAGCATAGCTGTGATGTTGGTAGGGCCCTTCTCAGAAGGGATGAATAGCATGGCTGTGATGTTGGTAGAGCCCTTCTCAGAAGGGATGAATAGCATGGCTGTGATGTTGGTAGAGCCCTTCTCAGAAGGGATGAATAGCATGGCTGTGATGTTGGTAGGGCCCTTCTCAGAAGGGATGAAAAGCATAGCTGTGATGTTGGTAGAGCCCTTCTCAGAAGGGATGAATAGCATTGCTGTGATGTTGGTAGGGCCCTTCTCAGAAGGGATGAATAGCATGGCTGTGATGTTGGTAGAGCCCTTCTCAGAAGGGATGAATAGCATAGCATGGCTGTGATGTTGGTAGAGCCCTTCTCAGAAGGGATGAATAGCATAGCACCGCAGTGATGTTGGTAGGGCCCTTCTCAGAAGGGATGAATAGCATAGCATGGCTGTGATGTTGGTAGAGCCCTTCTCAGAAGGGATGAATAGCATGGCTGTGATGTTGGTAGAGCCCTTCTCAGAAGGGATGAATAGCATAGCTGTGATGTTGGTAGGGCCCTTCTCAGAAGAGATGAATAGCATAGCATAGCTGTGATGTTGGTAGATCCCTTCTCAGAAGGGATGAATAGCATGGCTGTGATGTTGGTAGAGCCCTTCTCAGAAGGGATGAATAGCATAGCATGGCTGTGATGTTGGTAGGGCCCTTCTCAGAAGGGATGAATAGCATAGCACCGCTGTGATGTTGGTAGGGCCCTTCTCAGAAGGGATGAATTGCATAGCATGGCTGTGATGTTGGTAGAGCCCTTCTCAGAAGGGATGAATAGCATAGCATAGCTGTGATGTTGGTAGAGCCCTTCTCAGAAGGGATGAATAGCATAGCATTGCTGTGATGTTGGTAGAGCCCTTCTCAGAAGGGATGAATAGCATAGCATAGCTGTGATGTTGGTAGAGCCCTTCCCAGAAGGGATGCATAGCATGGCTGTGATGATGGTAGGGCCCTTCTCAGAAGGGATGAACAGCATAGCACCGCTGTGATGTTGGTAGAGCCCTTCTCAGAAGGGATGAATAGCATAGCATGGCTGTGATGTTGGTAGAGCCCTTCTCAGAAGGGATGAATAGCATAGCACCGCTGTGATGTTGGTAGAGCCCTTCTCAGAAGGGATGAATAGCATAGCATGGCTGTGATGTTGGTAGAGCCCTTCTCAGAAGGGATGAATAGCATAGCTGTGATGTTGGTAGGGCCCTTCTCAGAAGAGATGAATAGCATAGCAGAGCTGTGATGTTGGTAGAGCCCTTCTCAGAAGGGACGAATAGCATGGCTGTGATGTTGGTAGAGCCCTTCTCAGAAGGGATGAATATCATAGCATGGCTGTGATGTTGGTAGAGCCCTTCTCAGAAGGGATGAATAGCATGGCTGTGATGTTAGTAGGGCCCTTCTTAGAAGGGATGAATAGCGTAGCTGTGATGTTGGTAGGGCCCTTCTCAGAAGGGACGAATAGCATGGCTGTGATGTTGGTAGAGCCCTTCTCAGAAGGGATGAATATCATAGCATGGCTGTGATGTTGGTAGAGCCCTTCTCAGAAGGGATGAATAGCATGGCTGTGATGTTAGTAGAGCCCTTCTCAGAAGGGATGAATAGCATGGCTGTGATGTTGGTAGGGCCCTTCTCAGAAGGGATGAAAAGCATAGCTGTGATGTTGGTAGAGCCCTTCTCAGAAGGGATGAATAGCATGGCTGTGATGTTGGTAGGGCCCTTCTCAGAAGGGATGAATAGCATTGCTGTGATGTTGGTAGGGCCCTTCTCAGAAGGGATGAATAGCATGGCTGTGATGTTGGTAGAGCCCTTCTCAGAAGGGATGAATAGCATGGCTGTGATGTTGGTAGAGCCCTTCTCAGAAGGGATGAATAGCATAGCATGGCTGTGATGTTGGTAGGGCCCTTCTCAGAAGGGATGAATAGCATAGCATGGCTGTGATGTTGGTAGAGCCCTTCTCAGAAGGGATGAATAGCATGGCTGTGATGTTGGTAGAGCCCTTCTCAGAAGGGATGAATAGCATGGCTGTGATGTTGGTAGAGCCCGTCTCAGAAGGGATGAAAAGCATAGCTGTGATGTTGGTAGAGCCAGAAGGGATGAATAGCATAGCACCGCTGTGATGTTGGTAGAGCCCTTCTCAGAAGGGATGAATAGCATAGCTGTGATGTTGGTAGGGCCCTTCTCAGAAGAGATGAATAGCATAGCATAGCTGTGATGTTGGTAGAGCCCTTCTCAGAAGGGATGCATAGCATGGCTGTGATGTTGGTAGGGCCCTTCTCAGAAGGGATGAATAGCATAGCACCGCTGTGATGTTGGTAGAGCCCTTCTCAGAAGGGATGAATAGCATAGCATTGCTGTGATGTTGGTAGAGCCCTTCTCAGAAGGGATGAATAGCATAGCATAGCTGTGATGTTGGTAGAGCCCTTCTCAGAAGGGATGCATAGCATGGCTGTGATGTTGGTAGGGCCCTTCTCAGAAGGGATGAATAGCATAGCACCGCTGTGATGTTGGTAGAGCCCTTCTCAGAAGGGATGAATAGCATAGCACCGCTGTGATGTTGGTAGAGCCCTTCTCAGAAGGGATGAATAGCATAGCATGGCTGTGATATTGGTAGAGCCCTTCTCAGAAGGGATGAATAGCATGGCTGTGATGTTGGTAGAGCCCTTCTCAGAAGGGATGAATAGCATAGCATTGCTGTGATGTTGGTAGAGCCCTTCTCAGAAGGGATGAATAGCATAGCACCGCTGTGATGTTGGTAGAGCCCTTCTCAGAAGGGATGAATAGCATAGCATTGCTGTGATGTTGGTAGAGCCCTTCTCAGAAGGGATGAATAGCATAGCATAGCTGTGATGTTGGTAGAGCCCTTCTCAGAAGGGATGCATAGCATGGCTGTGATGTTGGTAGGGCCCTTCTCAGAAGGGATGAATAGCATAGCACCGCTGTGATGTTGGTAGAGCCCTTCTCAGAAGGGATGAATTGCATAGCACCGCTGTGATGTTGATAGGGCCCTTCTCAGAAGGGATGAATAGCATAGCACCGCTGTGATGTTGGTAGAGCCCTTCTCAGAAGGGATGAATAGCATAGCACCGCTGTGATGTTGGTAGAGCCCTTCTCAGAAGGGATGAATAGCATAGCATGGCTGTGATATTGGTAGAGCCCTTCTCAGAAGGGATGAATAGCATGGCTGTGATGTTGGTAGGGCCCTTCTCAGAAGGGATGAATAGCATAGCACCGCTGTGATGTTGGTAGAGCCCTTCTCAGAAGGGATGAATAGCATAGCATGGCTGTGATATTGGTAGAACCCTTCTCAGAAGGGATGAATAGCACCGCTGTGATGTTGGTAGAGCCCTTCTCAGAAGGGATGAATAGCATAGCATGGCTGTGATGTTGGTAGAGCCCTTCTCAGAAGGGATGAATAGCATGGCTGTGATGTTGGTAGGGCCCTTCTCAGGAGGGATGAATAGCATAGCATAGCTGTGATGTTGGTAGAGCCCTTCTCAGAAGGGATGAATAGCATAGCATGGCTGTGATGTTGGTAGGGCCCTTCTCAGAAGGGATGAATAGCATAGCACCGCTGTGATGTTGGTAGGGCCCTTCTCAGAAGGGATGAATAGCATAGCATGGCTGTGATGTTGGTAGAGCCCTTCTCAGAAGGGATGAATAGCATGGCTGTGATGTTGGTAGAGCCCTTCTCAGAAGGGATGAATAGCATAGCATGGCTGTGATGTTGGTAGAGCCCTTCTCAGAAGGGATGAATAGCATAGCTGTGATGTTGGTAGGGCCCTTCTCAGAAGGGATGAATAGCATAGCATGGCTGTGATGTTGGTAGAGCCCTTCTCAGAAGGGATGAACAGCATGGCTGTGATGTTGGTAGGGCCCTTCTCAGGAGGGATGAATAGCATAGCATAGCTGTGATGTTGGTAGAGCCCTTCTCAGAAGGGATGAATAGCATAGCATGGCTGTGATGTTGGTAGGGCCCTTCTCAGAAGGGATGAATAGCATAGCACCGCTGTGATGTTGGTAGGGCCCTTCTCAGAAGGGATGAATAGCATAGCATGGCTGTGATGTTGGTAGAGCCCTTCTCAGAAGGGATGAATAGCATGGCTGTGATGTTGGTAGAGCCCTTCTCAGAAGGTATGAATAGCATAGCATGGCTGTGATATTGGTAGAGCCCTTCTCAGAAGGGATGAATAGCATAGCTGTGATGTTGGTAGGGCCCTTCTCAGAAGAGATGAATAGCATAGCATAGCTGTGATGTTGGTAGAGCCCTTCTCAGAAGGGATGAATAGCATGGCTGTGATGTTGGTAGAGCCCTTCTCAGAAGGGATGAATAGCATAGCATGGCTGTGATGTTGGTAGAGCCCTTCTCAGAAGGGATGAATAGCATAGCTGTGATGTTGGTAGGGCCCTTCTCAGAAGGGATGAATAGCATAGCATGGCTGTGATGTTGGTAGAGCCCTTCTCAGAAGGGATGAATAGCATGGCTGTGATGTTGGTAGAGCCCTTCTCAGAAGGGATGAATAGCATGGCTGTGATGTTGGTAGAGCCCGTCTCAGAAGGGATGAAAAGCATAGCTGTGATGTTGGTAGAGCCAGAAGGGATGAATAGCATAGCACCGCTGTGATGTTGGTAGAGCCCTTCTCAGAAGGGATGAATAGCATAGCTGTGATGTTGGTAGGGCCCTTCTCAGAAGAGATGAATAGCATAGCATAGCTGTGATGTTGGTAGAGCCCTTCTCAGAAGGGATGCATAGCATGGCTGTGATGTTGGTAGGGCCCTTCTCAGAAGGGATGAATAGCATAGCACCGCTGTGATGTTGGTAGAGCCCTTCTCAGAAGGGATGAATAGCATAGCATTGCTGTGATGTTGGTAGAGCCCTTCTCAGAAGGGATGAATAGCATAGCATAGCTGTGATGTTGGTAGAGCCCTTCTCAGAAGGGATGCATAGCATGGCTGTGATGTTGGTAGGGCCCTTCTCAGAAGGGATGAATAGCATAGCACCGCTGTGATGTTGGTAGAGCCCTTCTCAGAAGGGATGAATAGCATAGCACCGCTGTGATGTTGGTAGAGCCCTTCTCAGAAGGGATGAATAGCATAGCATGGCTGTGATATTGGTAGAGCCCTTCTCAGAAGGGATGAATAGCATGGCTGTGATGTTGGTAGAGCCCTTCTCAGAAGGGATGAATAGCATAGCATTGCTGTGATGTTGGTAGAGCCCTTCTCAGAAGGGATGAATAGCATAGCACCGCTGTGATGTTGGTAGAGCCCTTCTCAGAAGGGATGAATAGCATAGCATTGCTGTGATGTTGGTAGAGCCCTTCTCAGAAGGGATGAATAGCATAGCATAGCTGTGATGTTGGTAGAGCCCTTCTCAGAAGGGATGCATAGCATGGCTGTGATGTTGGTAGGGCCCTTCTCAGAAGGGATGAATAGCATAGCACCGCTGTGATGTTGGTAGAGCCCTTCTCAGAAGGGATGAATTGCATAGCACCGCTGTGATGTTGGTAGGGCCCTTCTCAGAAGGGATGAATAGCATAGCACCGCTGTGATGTTGGTAGAGCCCTTCTCAGAAGGGATGAATAGCATAGCACCGCTGTGATGTTGGTAGAGCCCTTCTCAGAAGGGATGAATAGCATAGCATGGCTGTGATATTGGTAGAGCCCTTCTCAGAAGGGATGAATAGCATGGCTGTGATGTTGGTAGGGCCCTTCTCAGAAGGGATGAATAGCATAGCACCGCTGTGATGTTGGTAGAGCCCTTCTCAGAAGGGATGAATAGCATAGCATGGCTGTGATATTGGTAGAGCCCTTCTCAGAAGGGATGAATAGCACCGCTGTGATGTTGGTAGAGCCCTTCTCAGAAGGGATGAATAGCATAGCATGGCTGTGATGTTGGTAGAGCCCTTCTCAGAAGGGATGAATAGCATGGCTGTGATGTTGGTAGGGCCCTTCTCAGGAGGGATGAATAGCATAGCATAGCTGTGATGTTGGTAGAGCCCTTCTCAGAAGGGATGAATAGCATAGCATGGCTGTGATGTTGGTAGGGCCCTTCTCAGAAGGGATGAATAGCATAGCACCGCTGTGATGTTGGTAGGGCCCTTCTCAGAAGGGATGAATAGCATAGCATGGCTGTGATGTTGGTAGAGCCCTTCTCAGAAGGGATGAATAGCATGGCTGTGATGTTGGTAGAGCCCTTCTCAGAAGGGATGAATAGCATAGCATGGCTGTGATGTTGGTAGAGCCCTTCTCAGAAGGGATGAATAGCATAGCTGTGATGTTGGTAGGGCCCTTCTCAGAAGGGATGAATAGCATAGCATGGCTGTGATGTTGGTAGAGCCCTTCTCAGAAGGGATGAATAGCATGGCTGTGATGTTGGTAGGGCCCTTCTCAGGAGGGATGAATAGCATAGCATAGCTGTGATGTTGGTAGAGCCCTTCTCAGAAGGGATGAATAGCATAGCATGGCTGTGATGTTGGTAGGGCCCTTCTCAGAAGGGATGAATAGCATAGCACCGCTGTGATGTTGGTAGGGCCCTTCTCAGAAGGGATGAATAGCATAGCATGGCTGTGATGTTGGTAGAGCCCTTCTCAGAAGGGATGAATAGCATGGCTGTGATGTTGGTAGAGCCCTTCTCAGAAGGTATGAATAGCATAGCATGGCTGTGATATTGGTAGAGCCCTTCTCAGAAGGGATGAATAGCATAGCTGTGATGTTGGTAGGGCCCTTCTCAGAAGAGATGAATAGCATAGCATAGCTGTGATGTTGGTAGAGCCCTTCTCAGAAGGGATGAATAGCATGGCTGTGATGTTGGTAGAGCCCTTCTCAGAAGGGATGAATAGCATAGCATGGCTGTGATGTTGGTAGAGCCCTTCTCAGAAGGGATGAATAGCATAGCTGTGATGTTGGTAGGGCCCTTCTCAGAAGGGATGAATAGCATAGCATGGCTGTGATGTTGGTAGAGCCCTTCTCAGAAGGGATGAATAGCATAGCTGTGATGTTGGTAGGGCCCTTCTCAGAAGAGATGAATAGCATAGCAGATCTGTGATGTTGGTAGAGCCCTTCTCAGAAGGGATGAATAGCATAGCTGTGATGTTGGTAGAGCCCTTCTCAGAAGGGATGAATAGCATAGCATGGCTGTGATGTTGGTAGAGCCCTTCTCAGAAGGGATGAATAGCATGGCTGTGATGTTGGTAGAGCCCTTCTCAGAAGGGATGAATAGCATAGCATGGCTGTGATGTTGGTAGAGCCCTTCTCAGAAGGGATGAATAGCATAGCTGTGATGTTGGTAGGGCCCTTCTCAGAAGGGATGAATAGCATAGCATGGCTGTGATGTTGGTAGAGCCCTTCTCAGAAGGGATGAATAGCATGGCTGTGATGTTGGTAGGGCCCTTCTCAGGAGGGATGAATAGCATAGCATAGCTGTGATGTTGGTAGAGCCCTTCTCAGAAGGGATGAATAGCATAGCATGGCTGTGATGTTGGTAGGGCCCTTCTCAGAAGGGATGAATAGCATAGCACCGCTGTGATGTTGGTAGGGCCCTTCTCAGAAGGGATGAATAGCATAGCATGGCTGTGATGTTGGTAGAGCCCTTCTCAGAAGGGATGAATAGCATGGCTGTGATGTTGGTAGAGCCCTTCTCAGAAGGTATGAATAGCATAGCATGGCTGTGATATTGGTAGAGCCCTTCTCAGAAGGGATGAATAGCATAGCTGTGATGTTGGTAGGGCCCTTCTCAGAAGAGATGAATAGCATAGCATAGCTGTGATGTTGGTAGAGCCCTTCTCAGAAGGGATGAATAGCATGGCTGTGATGTTGGTAGAGCCCTTCTCAGAAGGGATGAATAGCATAGCATGGCTGTGATGTTGGTAGAGCCCTTCTCAGAAGGGATGAATAGCATAGCTGTGATGTTGGTAGGGCCCTTCTCAGAAGGGATGAATAGCATAGCATGGCTGTGATGTTGGTAGAGCCCTTCTCAGAAGGGATGAATAGCATAGCTGTGATGTTGGTAGGGCCCTTCTCAGAAGAGATGAATAGCATAGCAGATCTGTGATGTTGGTAGAGCCCTTCTCAGAAGGGATGAATAGCATAGCTGTGATGTTGGTAGAGCCCTTCTCAGAAGGGATGAATAGCATAGCTGTGATGTTGGTAGGGCCCTTCTCAGAAGGGATGAATAGCATGGCTGTGATGTTGGTAGAGCCCTTCTCAGAAGGGATGAATAGCATGGCTGTGATGTTGGTAGAGCCCTTCTCAGAAGGGATGAATAGCATGGCTGTGATGTTGGTAGGGCCCTTCTCAGAAGGGATGAAAAGCATAGCTGTGATGTTGGTAGAGCCCTTCTCAGAAGGGATGAATAGCATTGCTGTGATGTTGGTAGGGCCCTTCTCAGAAGGGATGAATAGCATGGCTGTGATGTTGGTAGAGCCCTTCTCAGAAGGGATGAATAGCATAGCATGGCTGTGATGTTGGTAGAGCCCTTCTCAGAAGGGATGAATAGCATAGCACCGCAGTGATGTTGGTAGGGCCCTTCTCAGAAGGGATGAATAGCATAGCATGGCTGTGATGTTGGTAGAGCCCTTCTCAGAAGGGATGAATAGCATGGCTGTGATGTTGGTAGAGCCCTTCTCAGAAGGGATGAATAGCATAGCATGGCTGTGATGTTGGTAGGGCCCTTCTCAGAAGGGATGAATTGCATATCATGGCTGTGATGTTGGTAGAGCCCTTCTCAGAAGGGATGAATTGCATAGCATGGCTGTGATGTTGGTAGAGCCCTTCTCAGAAGGGATGAATAGTATAGCTGTGATGTTGGTAGGGCCCTTCTCAGAAGAGATGAATAGCATAGCATAGCTGTGATGTTGGTAGAGCCCTTCTCAGAAGGGATGAAAAGCATAGCTGTGATGTTGGTAGAGCCCTTCTCAGAAGGGATGAATAGCATAGCTGTGATGTTGGTAGGGCCCTTCTCAGAAGGGATGAATAGCGCTAGGCCTCGCCACGCTCTCATCTTGTCATTAACCAGATCAGAGGAGATAATAGGCTCCATTGGTTTGGACTCAACAGGCACACACTACTGCTGGTGCGCCTGTTTTTTTAACTACCGTAGTGTTAAGATATGAATCTTCCCTCTCCAGTCAGTCTCCCCACTAGACACCATGCTGTTCTATAGATGGAGAGCAGTGGAGGCTACTGAGGGGAGAAAGGCTCATAATAATGGCTGGAATGGAGTAAATGGAATGGTATCAAAAACATGGTTTTCATGGGCTTGATACCATTGCAATCACTCCATTCCAGACATTATTAAGAGCCGTTCTCCCCTAAGCAACATCCACTGGCGGTGAGTATGCTTTAGGTCATTGAAGGTCATTTTAGGTTGTTGGAGGTCCTGCAATTTGTGATGTATCCTGAGACAAAAACAAGCTACGGTGTCTCAGCTTAGTCAAAGACAAGCAAATTCAAGAAAAAAGTGAACAGGTAGACTTTCTCAGTTAACTTGACTGTAGTTACATGAGAAGGTAGAAAAAAAAATTGTACCTTTAAAAGGAACATGCCACGTCAAATACGAGACAAAGACACTAAGAAGCTCGACAGCTTCTTCAATCTTCTCAATAAGTGGTAATCAACAGTAGACAATAAGAAGTACTTCATCGAAAGATCGCTGGTTCGAATCCCTGAGCCTTCAAGGTGGAAAAATCTGCCGTTCTGCCCTTAAGCAAAGCAGTTAACCCCCAACAACAACTGCTCCCTGGGCGCCGATGACGTGGGTGTAGATTAAGGCTGCCCCCCGGGGCACCTCTCTGATTCAGAGGGGTTGGGTTAAATGCGGAAGACACATTTTGGTTGAATGCATTCAGTTGTGAAACTTACTAGGTATCCCCCTTTCCCTTTACTTAGTGGAGAATTTCAGTTCAATCAACAGTAGATACGAGGTACTTAGTGTAGACATTCAGTCTAAAAAGTTACATAACAGTTGTGTTAAGGTTCAGAGGTATGGGCGACAGTCAGTCATCCCCAGCGGATTAGGTTAAGACTATGTTAACAACTCCAGCAAGTGGCCCTCTCTACATGGCCCCCTTGTTCTCACTGACCCCTCACTGGGGTCGCCAGAGGGGGCTGGGAGGGTAGACATGCAGGTAAGGGGGGTGTAATCCCAAACACGGGACAATGCTGAGCCTGAGCCGGGCTGAGGCCATGGCCAGTGTGAGAAACTGGGAGAAAGGGAGACCGGTCGGTCGGTGAGTCATCACGGCCACCGCTGTTGGCATGGTGGCTGTCCCAGACACCTGTTTCTTCCCTGTTCCAGTCACACAGTGGCCTGGGTTTATGCTACCTCATGCTGCCCTGCATGGTTGGTCACTTTGTTCCCTGGCCTAGTCAGAGTGAGATGTTTTTCAAAACAAACTTAACCGAGCATGCCCTCTGTGCTTGTTGAAAAAGCAGCACATTCTGCAACGTTAACAACAGCCTGTCAAGATAATCGGAAGGACCTCAAGCTCAAGGACCACTAGTTAGCGGCACTCTCAGCTGCTTGTGCCTTCTGATTGACAACCATCCATGACGTAGAGAGAACACCAACTGTTCACTGACACACACATAGCTTATGAAGTGTTGCACCATGTGTTAGAAATAGCCAATGGGAGTTGATGAGTACACGATTATATTAATATCCCAGTGCCCTGGGTAAACTGTGCTACATGATACTCTGTCCTCTGTCCTATCCAACTCCCATTGACTTACAGTGCCTTGCGAAAGTATTCGGCCCCCTTGAACTTTGCGACCTTTTGCCACATTTCAGGCTTCAAACATAAAGATATAAAACTGTATTTTTTTGTGAAGAATCAACAACAAGTGGGACACAATCATGAAGTGGAACGACATTTATTGGATATTTAAAACTTTTTTAACAAATCAAAAACTGAAAAATTGGGCGTGCAAAATTATTCAGCCCCTTTACTTTCAGTGCAGCAAACTCTCTCCATAAGTTCAGTGAGGATCTCTGAATGATCCAATGTTGACCTAAATGACTAATGATGATAAATACAATCCACCTGTGTGTAATCAAGTCTCCGTATAAATGCACCTGCACTGTGATAGTCTCAGAGGTCCGTTAAAAGCGCAGAGAGCATCATGAAGAACAAGGAACACACCAGGCAGGTCCGAGATACTGTTGTGAAGAAGTTTAAAGCCGGATTTGGATACAAAAAGATTTCCCAAGCTTTAAACATCCCAAGGAGCACTGTGCAAGCGATAATATTGAAATGGAAGGAGTATCAGACCACTGCAAATCTACCAAGACCTGGCCGTCCCTCTAAACTTTCAGCTCATACAAGGAGAAGACTGATCAGAGATGCAGCCAAGAGGCCCATGATCACTCTGGATGAACTGCAGAGATCTACAGCTGAGGTGGGAGACTCTGTCCATAGGACAACAATAAGTTGTATATTGCACAAATCTGGCCTTTATGGAAGAGTGGCAAGAAGAAAGCCATTTCTTAAAGATATCCATAAAAAGTGTCGTTTAAAGTTTGCCACAAGCCACCTGGGAGACACACCAAACATGTGGAAGAAGGTGCTCTGGTCAGATGAAACCAAAATTGAACTTTTTGGCAACAATGCAAAACGTTATGTTTGGAGTAAAAGCAACACAGTTGAACACACCATCCCCACTGTCAAACATGGTGGTGGCAGCATCATGGTTTGGGCCTGCTTTTCTTCAGCAGGGACAGGGAAGATGGTTAAAATTGATGGGAAGATGGATGGAGCCAAATACAGGACCATTCTGGAAAAAAACCTGATGGAGTCTGCAAAAGACCTGAGACTGGGACGGAGATTTGTCTTCCAACAAGACAATGATACAAAACATAAAGCAAAATCTACAATGGAATGGTTCAAACATAAACATATCCAGGTGTTAGAATGGCCAAGTCCAGACCTGAATCCAATCGAGAATCTGTGGAAAGAACTGAAAACTGCTGTTCACAAATGCTCTCCATCCAACCTCACTGAGCTCGAGCTGTTTTGCAAGGAGGAATGGGAAAAAATGTCAGTCTCTCGATGTGCAAAACTGATAGAGACATACCCCAAGCGACGTACAGCTGTAATCGCAGCAAAAGGTGGCGCTACAAAGTATTAACTTAAGGGGGCTGAATAATTTTGCACGCCCAATTTTTCAGTTTTTGATTTGTTAAAAAAGTTTGAAATATCCAATAAATGTCGTTCCACTTCATGATTGTGTCCCACTTGTTGTTGATTCTTCACAAAAAAATACAGTTTTATATCTTTATGTTTGAAGCCTGAAATGTGGCAAAAGGTCGCAAAGTTCAAGGGGGCCGAATACTTTCGCAAGGCACTGTAAGTCTCTTCTCTTCAACCATATAATCCATAGGGTATAACTTTGTTCTGTATGTGTGCATGTATATATGTTCATCTCCCAGATGAACTAACCTGCGATGATAAGTCACTAATCTCACCACTACCAGGGCTCTACAGTTAGAGCATTTTACTCGCATATGCGCCTAAATGTTTTGCTGTGCGACCTAGAATTGTTATTTAGGAGCACGAGTGAGCAGAGAAAAATGTACGATTCTGGCTTTAATATCGCAAAATATTTTAATTGTGCGCCTAAATTTCTTTGTGTGCGCCTACATTTTTCAATTTAGGCACACGCGTGCGCCTTGTAAAACAAGTTAACCGTAGAATCCAGACTACACTCTGCTCTTACATGAATAGCTTGGGTTAGCCCTACAGGTCTCACTGTAGACTGAAGTGGTCAAACCAGACATTCCACTATGTGAAACTAAACCAGCCGGCCTGTGTAATGCTCCATTGACATGCATGTCAGATATTTAAAAGGGACAACCCTTCACATTGCCTCCTCACTTGACCTGATCACACACGTGGTTACTTAGCAGAAAAACTCCTTACTTTTCCAGTGCATTCACGTGTTACAAAGCCAATATCTTGCTATATAAAGTCTCAGTCCCCTGCTATGTTGACATAGTGCTATGAATTATTTGTTTACGTTAGGTATAGGCCCTATATATCACAGCCCTTTCTCAATGCAAGGTGCCTCAGTTGGAGCGATGAGGTTTGTGGGATATGACCTCACTAGTCTGTGTGGTTAAAGATCCCAAGGCAGAGCATCTTAAAGCTGTTTACTACTAGGCCAGTATGAGGGTAAACTAGAATTCTGGAAAGGCCATATGAAGGCGAGGTGTGTGTCAAGTGCTGGGGAGGCTGTTGTGAGGAGCTATAGGACGATGGGCTCATTGTAATGGCTGGAATGGAATAAATGGAACAGAGTCAAACATGGTTTCCATATGTTTGATAGCGTTCCATTTATTCCATTCCAGCCATTACAATGAGCCTGTCCTCCTATAGCTCCTCCCACCAGCCTCCACTGGTCAAGAGGGGCTTGCTACATTCTCTCTTTAGGTTGTGTGTGGGTAGGAAGAGACTGCCATTGTCATTGGCCTGGAAATCCACACTGAAAATGCACGCAGATGTAAACACAAGTACACAAACAGACACTACTGTACATACTGTAAAATCCCAATTACAACAAGTCCACAATTCAGATTAG
This sequence comes from Oncorhynchus mykiss, assembly GCF_057628025.1. Classification (NCBI taxonomy): domain Eukaryota; kingdom Metazoa; phylum Chordata; class Actinopteri; order Salmoniformes; family Salmonidae; genus Oncorhynchus; species Oncorhynchus mykiss. The sequence goes on from NC_143031.1 coordinate 68,100,430, forward strand.
CCTAGTTATTCAGCACATACTGTACTTTCATGACATCAACCCTCATATTTACACTAATCAGGACAACTGAGCCTGGTATCAACTCTTCCTACTACACTGCTCAAAAAAATAAAGGGAACACTTAAACAACACAATGTAACTCCAAGTCAATCACACTTCTGTGAAATCAAACTGTCCACCTTGGAAGCAACACTGATTGACAATAAATTTCACATGCTGTTGTGCAAACGGAATAGACAACAGGTGGAAATTATAGGCAATTAGCAAGACACCCCCAATAAAGGAGTGGTTCTGCAGGTGGTGACCACAGACCACTTCTCAGTTCCTATGCTTCCTGGCTGATGTTTTGGTCACTTTAGAATGCTGGTGGTGCTTTCACTCTAGTGGTAGCATGAGACGGAGTCGACAAACCACACAAGTGGCTCAGGTAGTGCAGCTCATCCAGGATGAGACATTAATGCGAGCTGTGGCAAGAAGGTTTGCTGTGTCTGTCAGCGTAGTGTCCAGAGCATGGAGGCGCTACCAGGAGACAGGCCAGTACATCAGGAGACGTGGAAGAGGCCGTAGGAGGACAACAACCCAGCAGCAGGACCGCTACCTCTGCCTTTATGAAAGGAGGAGCAGGAGGAGCACTGCCAGAGCCCTGCAAAATTACCTCCAGCAGGCCACAAATGTGCATGTGTCTGCTCAAACGATCAGAAACAGACTCCATGAGGGTGGTATGAGGGCCCGACGTCTACAGGTGGGGGTTGTGCTTACAGCCCAACACCGTGCAGGACGTTTGGCATTTGCCAGAGAACACCAAGATTGACAAATTTGCCACTGGCGCCCTGTGCTCTTCACAGATGAAAGCAGGTTCACACTGAGCACATGTGACAGACGTGACAGAGTCTGGAGACGCCGTGGAGAACGTTCTGCTGCCTGCAACATCCTCCAGCATGACCGTTTTGGCGTGGGTTAGTCATGGTGTGGGGTGGCATTTCTTTGGGGGGGCCGCACAGCCCTCCATGTGCTCGCCATAGGTAGCCTGACTGCCATTAGGTACCGAGATGAGATCCTCAGACCCCCTGTGAGACCATATGCTGGTGTGGTTGGCCCTGGGTTCCTCCTAATGCAAGACAATGCTAGACCTCATGTGGCTGGAGTGTGTCAGCAATTCCTGCAAGAGGAAGGCATTGATGCTATGGACTGGCACGCCTGTTCCCCAGACCTGAATTAAATTGAGCACATCTGGGACATCACGTCTTGCTCCATCCACCAACGCCACGTTGCACCACAGACTGTCCAGGAGTTGGCGGATGCTTTAGTCCAGGTCTGGGAGGAGATCCCTCAGGAGACCATCCACCACCTCATCAGGAGCATGCCCAGGCGTTGTAGGGAGGTCATACAGGCATGTGGAGGCCACACGCACTACTGAGACTCATTTGACTTGTTTTAAGGACATTACATCAAAGTTGGATCAGCCTGTAGTGTGGTTTTCCACTTTAATTTTGAGTGTGACTCCAAATCCAGACCTTCATGGGTTGATAAATTTGATTTCCATTTATAATTTTTGTGATTTTGTTGTCAGCACATTCAACTATGTAAAGAAAAAAGTATTTAATAAGAATATTTCATTCATTCAGATCTAGGATGTGTTATTTTAGTGTTCCCTTTATTTTTTGAGCAGTGTATTATACAGAAACAACACCTGAGCAGGAAATCAGATCAATTTAGTCAGCGTGCTAGAATTAAACACTGTCTGTAACATCCAATGAGAGTTCTCAGGAGTAAATGAAAGGACTTCAAAAAGCTTTGCCCTCTGTGTGCATTTTCTAGAGCCAACTGCCAACCCAACTTCCACAGTGAGTGTGCTGACAGTCTGAAATCACCAAAGCATAATTCAACATTTCTCGAAAAAGTTCACTTCAAATACACTGCATATAGCAAACAGTTTTGACTGAGTTTGATTATACAGAGTTGGGTTTTTGCATCAAGTCAAATTGTGTTCAAATCTATTTGTATCAACACTGATTTTCCTATAACAACTTTGATGTAAAACAATCCCTGTATAGTCAACACCATTGAGGTATAAAGAACGGTCCACACCCAACCAGACTGTAAATAAAATATGGCCAACCATGAAACATTGATGGGTGTCTGTTTGAATGTGATCCCATGAGGTAGTAACCCAATACCCTGACCTCTTCATCACAGAAAGATGATAAGAGTACCAAACTCCTTTCAAAAATACCCTTCATACTACCATGTTTTGTTTCCCAAGTTTGCTGAAGTTGGAAGAGTGTGTGTGTGTGTCACATATCTGTTAACCTCTGCAGAACAAATAGCAGAAAGGCTACAAATAATTATGAATTATGTTACAGTAGATGTCAAATGTACTTTATGTTCGTGGCTCTGATTAAACACATTCGTCTGGGCCCCACAGCATCAACATGTGGATAATGTCACTTGAGGCACAATAAAGGTGAATGAAAGGTGACAGATTGTGTCCAGGCAAGAATCAAGCTGTATAGGCAGATACTTTTACATTTATTCTGAGAAATGTGCCCAGGACAGATGACAAGTCACTCTGATATAGATGTTTATAAAAAGACTGATAACAACCGACATGTAAACGTGTCACATTATGCCTTGACAGTCAGACAGTCCCTGTCACTTGACTTTACAAGCAGCAAAATACGTTAACAATGTCTTGCCAAGTTATTTACTTTCTAAAATCCGTAATTTACAAACAATACATTAGTTGTAGTCTACTTATGTGTAAGAAGACCAACTGAAATACCGTACCGTAGGTTGAGTCTCAGAAGTGCAAGTAGTCGACTTCGTGTAACAACACCACACAGCTTCAAGATACGGAGCAAAATCAACCTTTTAGCCTACTTTCCTATGAGCGTCTTTCCAACACCAAAGTGCATAACCCTCTTGAAAACCACTAATTCTCCAGCAGAACGTTGTTTAATTTCCCTGGTTTAATGTCGCCTTCTATTAGAAAAGTAAAGAGATAAGCTACTTAGCTAATAAGGTCGCCAACCAGTCAGTCTGCTTACTGTACGTAGTGTATACATATGTGAGCGTCGCGAGCACACTAAGCTTTTAGGCTCCTCCCTCTTTGTGCCCACAGCAGTTTGTGATGGTGATCGGCATTCCGACTCTTTTCAGTGAGCCGGCTCGTTCGACTCAGGTCACGGCTCCCAAACGGCTCTTTTAAAAAAAAAGGTTTTGTATTTTTTCAAGTCAAACAGTTTGCGATAGTTTGACTATGATTGGTGTTAAAACAATTCGAATTAAATTGTTAAATGAAATCATACTCTACCTTATCCACAATGTATTTAAAAATGCATTGGTTTGTTATGAAAAAGAATGCTATTAACATTTTCATTTAATGTATATAAACAAAGTGCATATAAATGTAACAATTCAAAACAAATACAGTCTGAACAACATAATAATAGAATATTGCACCACATCAAAGAAAAATAAATAACAATGTGCAAAACTGCAGCATCCCACTTAAAACATTAAACTGGTCCCTCTTTTCTCTCTCTTCTTTATTGCCATGTTATAACCAGCAGCACACAGCAATGCTGACCATATTTTGCTTTTATGAGAGATTTGCATTCAGAAATGCAAGCTGCCTCTCTTGAGGGCTGATGTGGTTTCTTCTATTAGTAATTATTTGTCCCGTTTTCAAGAAGACCCTCTCAGAGGGAACGGATGTGGCCACTATGCAGAGTCTCCCTGTCATGACTTTAGAAAGCCTTGTTCTTCCACCAGCTCAGAGGATCTGCAGATCTCCAAATAGGATCGGACCTCCATTATGGGATCTACTGAGGGATTCCTTCGTGCTGCATCCCCACTTGCTCTCTCATCAAACAGCGTCTAAACAGCAGACGTTTGTGGCACTGCTGCTGGTGCTTCTGCTCCATCTGATCCCTCTTCTTCCTATTGCCATGGTGCCTGGGCCAGCTGACTGCTGGGGCTGTCCCTCCCTGCTGCTGATCTCCACAGTGACCTGCTCAAACGGTTCCAGGACTCTGCAGACCTCCACCACCACCTCCCATTCCTCTTAGGTCAGAGCATCAACAGGTGTATTGACAATGGCCAGGGTGGAGATGATGGCATCCTTTGACTCAAGAAACCGCTTAAACAAATATAATGTTTAATTCCACCTTGTAGTGCAGTCTTGTTTAGGCCTCAGCTCAGGCATCCCAATCTGGCCTTGTGTAGACTTTAGTTTTTCAGAACCTACTGTGCTCCTGTGGAAGTATTCCAGCTGCTTTCACTTTGTCCACAGTGGGCTTCATCACCTTCAAAGCATCTCTTACAATTAGGTTGATTGTGTGGGCAAGACATGGATGATGGGTCCATTTTAACATTTGCATGGCTTTGGTTATGTTAGCTGCATTGTCGCTAACACAACAGACCACTTTTCCATCTATTTGCCATTCTCAACAGTTCCTCTGCCAAGTTCTCTGAGGTGTGTCTGTCGACTGAACTCAAAGCGGTCCAGAAGACAGCTAGACATCGAAAATCCTTCAATGAAGTGACATGTAACCAACATTTAAGAAGTGGTTACCCTTGATATCCTGCAGTCAGTGGTAAGGCAAACTGCAGTAGCTTTTTGGACTCTTTCCCACACTGAAGCCTGTGTGCTCTCGTACAGTTGTGGAATAAGTGATTTTGAAAGGGTTTTCCTGCTTGGAATTGTGTACATTGGATTTAGACTATTGCTATAATTTCTAAAACCTCTGTCCTCCACAATCGAAAATGGCTGGAAATTGGTGGCAATCATTTTAGCCAATGCAATATAAATTTGGCCTTGTTTTGCTAGACATAGACTTTGGCATAAACTGGTCCATAGAAGACTGCGTTGCTGTGGGTCGCGAAGTAGGCCTACTTGACTAAGTGGATACATCTCCACGTGTGGAGGTGCTGGCTCCACCACTATCACTAGCCGGCCCGCTAGTTTCTCGAAGCTCCGCTACAGCTAGCTTCATAGTTGTGTGCACAGTTCGCATATGCCGGTGTAGGTTGTGCATAGAACCGGCTTTATATGAGATTTTGTTTTGGCAAATTCTACACTGGGCTCTAACGTTGTCTACATTATTAAAATGCATCCAAATGCTACTGTGCTTCCGAATCATTTTCCAGCTGTTGTTTTCACAGCTGTCCTTTCTCTCTCTCCTCAGCTGCTAAGTGTGTGACTGTGAGTGAGTTGGCTCGACCCTCCCTCACGACGGTTCATTGGTTGACACCAATTATTCATATCTTAATTTTTTATTTATTTTTATAAATAGATTTGGCTCTTCTGATATGCGAGCCGGCTCCCAACATTCACCTACAAGAGCTCTTAGAGCCGACTCGTTTCGCGAACGACCCATCACTAGTTTGTGAATGTGAGAGCAGTGTGAGAAGTCAATGCACTGTAAATGATTGCCCTTCACACAATTGTTTTCTATACAAAACAAGGATTTTAGCCCTGTATTTCAACACCTCTTTTTATCCTGCCTAGCCCAGATGATCAAAGGACTAGGCTATTCCATCCTAAACAATAATAATTGAATGGCAATGTAAAACCATACAAACATAGACAACTGTGTCCACACAAATCCTGTTAACAGTGTCACCTGTTCTAAGGAGCTCTGTGCCAGCTGCCATTCTCGTCACAGGGCTCGAGTTGGAGCAGCTATTCACCGTGTTATTAGTCTCTGTTGTAAAAACAAGGTAAACCTGTGTTCTTGGTCATGGCAGACTAAGTAGACTTCTCATAGCGGATGAGGAATTGACATTCTAGAATATGTTTATTTGCACATTGTGTATTGTGAAAAGTATATGCACACGTATCATTTCTACTTTTTTTTAACATAAAAATATTGTATATCCTGAACTTTATGGTTACCCGATACCTTTGTAAACAACAAACTCATTGTGTATTTATTATTACGTTTTATTATTTCTCTATTTTCTTTCTCTCTGCTTTGTTGGGACGGGCTGTAGTAGGCATTTTCCTGTTAGTCTACTACACCTGTTGTTTACGAAGCATGTGACATTTGATTTGAACTGTGCCAGGTGCTGGCTAGTAGAAATAAACAAGGTAGATGGGGACATCTAGTGCTTATAATTTGAAGTACATCTCCTGAGAAATTGCTCAGTTGACTATGAATCTTTCAGACAGTCTCAGTGGTATTTCTCTGTCTCTATGCTGTAGAGAACATATAATGTGCTTGGACTGTGTGCCAATACTCAGATATCAAACTTGGGGATTAATTAATAGATGTGAAACACCCAAAATGGGATTCAAAATACTACCTCAGCGATTTGATTTCCTAGATGCAATGGTAGGCTATACTGTAATAGAGATAGTATTAAATGTTTGTGCTTTTTGTCTATGCTTCACAATATATATAAAAGTCAGCCTTTATGTTTTTACTCATGATCAAAGGTGTGATGAAGACTTGTCCTCTGGAGGTCGACTTTAGGCAGCCATGTCAAAACCAAACGATCATCGCCCAACACACGGTCACAGGGGCTGGTTGTGGTGAGTCAGACCATTCTGCTGTAAACGAGTGGTCTTTACTGGCTAACTGTTCTTTGTCTAACAAGATAATACCTGTGGAACTACCATGCCCCAAGGAGACGAGGTGGGAGACTGTCTTGTCTTCACCCGAGTCAGGTGCGAGTTACACACTGGTGGTGCAACAGGGTGGGAGGAAGAGTTCGTACAGTATGGAAATCAGATTACCTCGAAGAGAAAAATATACATTTGTATATCTAATCATTACGTCTAGCTTGAATAACTACAACATTTGTTTTTACACAACTCAACCCAGTTAGTAGGCTAATATGTAAAGTAGTAGGCTGCCTTTTCATTTGTATGTGCTTCAACAAAAAAAACAGCATCTGCCTGTCTCTGCAAGCCGTAACATGTAATGAATGACTAGCATCATCACTATGGGCGGCCGTCTGGGTATCTATGGGCAAATAGCGGTGCTTTGGGTGTTTAAAAAAATGTTTTATGGATAACAGCTTCCCCAATACGCACAAGAAGACACTGTGACCACTCATTCCGTTTGGCTACAATTCTTTGTGTTCGGGTCGCAGTGGTTTTACTCAGACATTCTGGTGAGGAGAGAAACTTTTGTTGCGGTCTGTCAACTCCACTCCACTCAGTTGTTCTCAATTCCGGGACACCATCTCCGTGATACCACTTTTGCCAGACAATTCAGTTCCTGTTGTTGACATTCGGGTCGGGCTACTGTCGGTGCGGACAAGGTAGGGAGCTATAGCCTAACTACCCCTCATATTCTACAAAATTACATTAACACAAACACAGTTGTAGAAAGTTATACTCTGTGACCGGCGTAGGCCTACTTCGCGTTTTCTCAACTCGTAAAGACCCAATTTTACGCACCAGCCGAGACTGTTCACGACACAAATTTAATTAACCACCTCAGTCAATACTTTTTTTTAATGACACGGTTCTAATTTGCCGGAAATTACCAGGCGCCGCAGTGTTCTCGTCTCCTATGGCTGAAGCCAGAAGAGAAGAGGAGGAGGAGGAGTTGAGGGATATACGGAACCGAAATCAAGCAACAGGTATGTCCACTTGTCAACAATCTATCGTCAACGTCTTGTAATTTTGATACAGCGTCTCCTGAAGTAGGCCACATGTGTTTGACACTTTGGGGTAATATAATTTCAAAACGTGGACTTTTACCTTTTTAACCCATGAATATGACAACTTGGAACAGTGTTCCATCATGAAACATATGGCTAAGTGTGTAGGAAATGATACAATTTAGCTGAATATTGAATTCATATAACTTATTGTTGTGAAGCAAATGTTACGCAATTCTACAAATTGTTCCATTCCTTTGAGCTGAGATTTTTTTGTTGTTGCAGTTTTGAAGCTACTAATTTCCAGCAATTCTATGCATTTTTCCATGGCTAATGGTGTGTTTCTCTGCTCAAACATTATAACAAAATCAATGGGCATGTAACCTGAATGCCCAGTTTTTAAAATATTATATTCTCCCTCACTGTCTAGCTTTTATTTGATTGTTAGTTCTCAAATAAAATATTATAAAAAAATATAAATAGTAAAATATATTTTCTGCCTGCTTTCTATCTGGTTTTGATTGTTTAAATTGACACTGAAACTGTTTTTCTATCTGAAAATTACTACTTCAGTTGGTAGAGTCCAATCAACAAGAACAGCTAGCATGCTAACTGTTCTTGTAGACTTCCAGTCATTGCACTAACACTAGTTAGCATTGGCTCGTAAAACTACCTTTAACTTCCTTCATACTTGATGCAGAGACATACAATGGTATCAACGATTGTATTCTGTAGCAGCTAGCGATTTTCTTAAAATAATAATTGTTCACATAAAAAAAATCCAAGAAGTATCTATGTAAAAAAAACAAACATATATATTAGTACACACACCTGAGTTTGAAAACCCTTGCTCTCTCACTTCTCCCATGCCTTCTAGCAACAAATCAGTTTCTAGTGCTATATAGAAATAAACCCTAGTTCTGTTCTGCACCATTACAGTATCTAGCTGCTATGGTTGACACAATGCCCTCACTACGTCATTCAGTGAAAGTATACTTGTATACAGCAGCTGGTAGCAACTACCTGTGTGATTCAGATACAGCAGTCAGTAAAGAGTGCTACAACCACAAGGAAATGGTCTGGGAAACTCTGCCAGCCAGACAGGAAGGAAGGATGACACAACAAATTGTACATCTCCTGACACTTAAAATATTTCTCATCTCATGCCAGCCAAGCTGTGTCATTTGGTGCTAACTGTGTTGCTGGAAATGCATCTGGAAAACCACTGGCACTTGGCAGACAGGTTGATCCTGTTCATTTTGGCTCTGTAGATTTTTGCTTTTGTCGTTTAATTTCCTGATGAAATCACTTCTAAAATGTGTTCATATTCATATCTCTTATGCCACACAATCTTCATGTAGATCAAGAGAAAGGGTTGTAAATGAATACATGTATGTAGGCTTTATCCTGGACATCCTGATGGGCCGCCCCCAGTTGGTACGAGTTGGCAAAAACACGTCTGCCAAGGCTGATCCTTAACACTGGGGCCCCTCAGGGGTGTGTACTTAGTCCCCTCCTGTATTCCCTGTTCACCCACGGCTACGTGGCCAAACACGACTCCAACACCATCAGAGAACTGGCAGTGTGGTGCCAGGACAACAACCTCTCCCTCAATGTGAGCAAGAGAAAGGAGCTGATCGTGGACTACAGGAAAAGTACGGCCCGCCATTAACATCGACGGGGCTGTAGCAGAGTGGGTCGAGAGTTTCAAGTTCCTTGGTGTCCACATCACCAACAAACTATCATGGTCCAAACATACCAAGACCGTCATGAAGAGGGCACGACAAAACCTTTTCTCCCTCAAAAGACTGAAAAGATTTGGCATGGGTCCCCAGATCCTCAAAAGGTTCTACAGCTGCACTATTGGGAGCATCCTGACCGGTTGCATCACTGCCTGGTATGGCAACTGCTCAGCATCTGACCGTAAGGCGCTACAAAGGGTAGTGCGAATGGCCCAGTACATCATTGGGGCCAAGCTTCCTGCTATCCAGGACCTATATAATAGGCGGTGTCAGAGGAAAGCCCATAAAATTGTCTACCGCATGGCAAGAGGTACCAGAGTGCCAAGTCTAGGACCAAAAGGCTCCTCAACTGCCTCTTCCCCCAAGCCATTAGGCTGCTGAACAATTCATAAAAATCACCACCAGACAATTTGCATTGACCCCCCCCCCCCCCCCCCCCTGTTATTGTTATTCTTATTGTGTTACTTTTTATTACTTTTTATTTTAGTCTACTTGGTAAATATTTTCTTATCTTGAACTGCACTGTTGGTTAAGGGCTTGTAAGTAAGCATTTCACGGTAAAGTCTACACTTTTGCCGTACCGCATGTGGCAAATAAAGTTTGATTTGATTGTGTTTGGTTTACTATTTTACATTTAAATGGCTGTTGGTATATTGAACTTTCCCTCACCTTTGAATTCTGGTTCTAAACATGGTTCTATGCCGAGCGATTTCCAATCTAACAATGTGTTTGGATCCATAGAATGGTTAGACCTTCCTAGTGTAGTTAGGGGAGAATTAAGCAGCAAAACCGGTTGAGCAAACACCTGACATCCCAGTAAAGACACACCCCGCCCCACCCAACACAAGCCTCCATGCCCAGTGTGTTAGTTCAGGCCTGGGTTAACTGCAGCTGTCTGTATTGGGAGATCAGGCTGATCTCAGGCATGTGTTTTGTTATAATCTCCACCCGGCAAAACCAGAAGAGGACTGGCCACCCCTCATAGCCTGGTTCCTCTCTAGGTTTCTTCCTAGGTTTTGGCCTTTCTAGGGAGTTTTTTCCTAGCCACCGTGCTTCTACACCTGCATTGCTTGCTGTTTGGGGTTTTAGGCTGGGTTTCTGTACAGCACTTTGAGATATCAGCTGATGTAAGAAGGGCTATATAAATAAATTTGATTTGATCCTATGGGCAGGTGGGTTGACTGTAGAGAGTGATGGAACAGGCGAACATGAACTGTTGTCTTGTAACTTGATAATGGTGCCAACTGCCAACTCTACTGCACATATGTGTAGGCTAGCTAGGCTATATCATATGAAGTTATTTCTGTCACAAGCTGAGATTAGCCTATTAAGGCTTCAGTATATGCTTGTCACTTTTTAAGAGTAATATACATGATCTCATATGACTCATATGCCATGCACCGTATGATGCCATATGTTATCATTGATGATTACTTTGTGCATACTGATCTTCATTGGCATTTTCAATTGGCCAAAGTTTAATCTCCTTGCATTGAGCAAGATCTCCGTTAGACTGTCATCTCCCCCAAACATCCATGGATGACTCCTCTTTGACATCACCTGACATGAGTCATGTTAAGAATCAGCTCCTGACACTGTGTTATTCATAGGTGACATGATCATGTCTGTCTCCTCTTGTCTGTTTTTCATGCAAGGATAGAGCGCTCCACATTCACAATGTTATGCTTTTATAGTCGTGGACATAACATCTGTTCCACTTTGACTGTTTATTATTCCAAGCTCTGTGTGTGTGTGTGTGTGTGTGTGTGTGTGTGTGTGTATATATATATATATATATATATATAACTTAGACCCCCTCATCTCTGTCTCTCTCACCCTCGGGTGGCTGTAGGAGTATGGAGAAGGAGAAATTCATATTGTCTTCCTTTGAAGAATCGTGTCTCCCTTAGCTGAGGCTTATCACTTAATACAAATCCAACCATCATTAGTATTTGGCAATTAAACTGTCTATTTCCAAAAAGGCATATTAGATTTTAATTGACTCGTCCCGTTGTAAAATATTAGCTTCCCCACTCGACGTCGACAAATTCATTACTTATCAATTTGACTCCACATGGAGGCAGCCCAATGACAGCTGTGAAATAACTATTTTCTTTTGTGTGATGAAAAGGCTCTCAAATATTAATGTGGAGCCTGTTTCCCTTGTAGCAAATGAGATGTACATATTAATGTACTGTAGAGCCTCAACAGAGAAAATAGATGTGCAGTGCACAAAAGCTGGTGTTTCAATGTCACCCAGAATGCTTCACTCTTTCTGGCAGATAGTTTATCAGTGATTAACGATAATAATGATAAATTGATGTTCAATAATTGACACTACTTCTACTGGCTAGTCCAACTGACCTGTATTCATAGTGCTTCACATGGGGGGGGGGGGGGGGGGGGGGGGTTGTGTGCAAAACAAGTATGAAAGTGTATACACTCACTACTGTATTTCACTCTGCATGAGAGCGTCTGCTAAATTAATACAATTTAAACAAATCTATTTCTGCCAGATAGTTTATCATTGATTAACATAATAAAAAGATGTTCAGTAATTGACACACAATATTGACTTGGTTCCTTATTTCTACTGGCTAGTCCAACTGACCTGTCTGGTCCACGGGTTTGACTTCCTACAGAACATCTCTCTGAACTGACCCACAATGGCTCTGGATTGGACACGGTTAATGTGCAGCTGTTGCGTTCACCCATCAACCCACTTTCCCAGCCATTAACCTCCAGCCCACCCTAAATCATTTGAAACACTCCCCTTTGAGAAAGTATAGGGAAGACTTTGATTCTACCCTATGATGACATCGGTGTCTGTTCTGCCTGTGTGGGAAGTAGGATCCAAGGATGTGAAAACCCCTGGAAGTCTTATGGGGTTCTGGGAAGAAGCAGAGATTCCTGCGCTGTATAAATAAACCCAGAATATGAGAGATCACGTTCCTGAACATGTCATGTTACCGGGGTCGGGATATAGAGGAAGATGCTTCTTTATGGACTGACTAGGGATGAGAACTAGCTCCTTGTCTCCACATTGCTGTGCCTTCATAGCCTAGCCCCACCCTCCATGGGATGTAACCTTACTTCTGACCTCTCTGCTTGGTTTGAAGTCCTGGACCTAGCTTGCATATTAAGAGGGAGGCTTTTTTTTTCTACACTCCCTCTTACCACTTGTTCTTTACAGAGGGCTGCCCGAGTTCTGAGTGATGTTAGCATGTGTCATAGTGAGTTGTTTTGTTGTGTTTCTGTATGGGTTCCCTTCAATGGTTATTATTGTAGCTGGTCTTTTAGCAAGCAAATCAGCTTTAAAACCATATCTCTGTTTCTTTTCTCTTTAGTGAGTTAGTTGTTTTGCATCCTCTCTTGTTTTGTTGCTTCTATTTGGTGTTAAAAATGATATTTATTTCATATTCAAAAGGCTATTAATCCTATATTTTTATTTATTCGTTTATTGTGTAATTGTCCATAACCTGTCATGGGATATTTACTATTAAAAGCCCTCTGAAGGAGGAGTCCATGACCTGGCAAATGTCTCTCTCCCACCACTCAGAGAAAGAGGGTTGAGCCTCTTCACTAAGCCAGCAATAATAAGTATCTAATGAAAGTACTTCTATGGATGGAGTGCTTTTCTGCCTGGTTTCCACAGCTATATCTTATCTAAAATAAAAAGTGAAAGTGTGTTTCATAATGGTCGCACTTCTAGAAAAGAGGATATGTTATGGCTCAGTTGGTAGAGAATGGCGCTTGCAACACCGGGGTTGTGGGTTTGACTCCCATGGGCGGACCAGTACGAAAAAGTATCCAAAGTCGCTTTGGATAAGAACGTCTGCTAAATTACTAAAATGATGTGGCACTGTGTCCGGATGTATTATCTATGATGGATTGGAATAGAGTAACAATTGACTCCACGTTCTAATCCAGCAAAACATAGTCCCACAGTATGCCAAGGTTTTTAATATGTAGCCTACTTCCTAACACTAACGTAGACCGATGACCAAATAATAGAGGTATGCATGTTTCCAGAGCAGGGAGTGGTGCTACAATAGGGAAATACAAGGATCTGGCCAACAGAGATGTAGCGTCAGAATGGGTGTGCCCACCATTAACACCCTGCCAATAGGGAAGACGGACAGAAAGACACACAGTATTGTGCTCTCTCTGACACAGGAAGACATGTTGATTTGATTCTGTTAGATAAACACAGGTGTTGGGCTGGAACAAACCCAGAACAACCCTTATAATAACATAAATATGCACTCAATGACCTAGTTCAGTTGGTAACAAGCAACGCCAGAAGAAAGCCTGGCATATTTGTATTTTGTGTTAACTGTGCCTTTTTTAAATCAGAGCAGAGGGTCATTTGTTTTGTAGTGTTCCATCAGTAGAGCAGGAGAGTGACAGTAGAGTGGTACTTCCTGAATGGCCACATTCCATTTGATCCCATTGGCCAAGTCAACACACCAGCCAGTAGGGAGAGAGAGAGACCCCTCCCTTTCTCTGTTGTCGTTTGTGGTCATGGAGTTTGTTTCTTTACACAGCAACACACAGCATGGAAAAGTAGGGAGGGACTTGAAGGAAATAATACACACCATTTTGGGGGACATTTGTGAAATGTGTTTAAGACGTTAACAGGTAGGAGCATCTCTTGTTGCTATGTTTCGCTGTGAGATTATGTTGTCAGTACAATTCACAGTAGGTTATAGACAATACTTTCAGCAGGGATTGCTCTGTATTCCAACTGACAGCTCGGTAACTTGTAAATTAAGCGCATGTTGAATATTGAAAATCCACTAGATATTGAATCCTATTCGTTGTTCCATTGCACTTGCCTTTGACCAGTGTATCTACCGGTATGTAAATGTCAAACAATTTCCTATTGGAAAACCTCTCCCCATTCTGTCTTTGTCACTGTAACTGAGGCAGGTAAACAATCTCTCACAGACCAAAGTACAAAGAAATGTGTGAAAATGTCTGAGGATTTGATTCACTAACAAACTGTTACTTCCTTTTACCTTTTTTGTTTCATAGTGAGGTAAAAATGTTACATTTACAATGTAGTCATTTAGCAGACACTCCTTTCCAGAGCGATTTACAGTTAGTGCATTCATCTTAAGATAGCTAGGTGGGACAACCACATAGCACATTTTTCCTCAAAGTCGCTTTCAATAGATCATATTGTTTGAGATCATATTGTTAACATAAGTTTGAGGCAGTAGCATATGGCAGAGGACATTGTAACAGTATTATACTGGTTGTAAGAGAATGAGTCGATGGCGTCAGATCTTTAGCAGGATGCTAACAAAAATGAGCATCAAAATATTAAGATGGCTTAATGCATGATTTTTAACACAAAGGGATCCTAATATCCTCATATGACCTACTTTTCTGATTTATTTTAGTTCTTATGGCGCCAAGGCCTCATACACTCATATACTGTAGTATAGTCAAATGAATGTAAATGTTTGCTTAGCTGCTGTGCTCTGTGGACCACTAGCCAGTCCACCTCCTCAGAGAGCTCCAGTCGTGGCACTCAGTCAGATCAACATCTATTGTTTGAGTCTGAAAACCTGGTCACTGGTTGAAAGTGAAGGACATAAATAATACAGGTAATTCATGTGTATTGTATGATTTTGAACCTGTGATCACTGATGGAGCCGACAGACATGGCAGCTCTGCTTCTAGCTCCTAAGCAATTTTGCAGTATTTAGTTTTTTTGTTATTGTTGTGTATTGTTAGATATTACTGTGCTGTTGGAGCTTGGAACACAAGCATTTCACTACACCCACAATAACATCTGATTTTCTTTTGAGATTATAGCTATACAGATCATAGAGATAATGTCTGGCTTGATGAAATAAAGATGAGAGCATTAACAAAACAATTATTTGTGTTTAGATTTTTTATTTTTTGAAATGCTTTTGCTATTTGCATGTCAATGTCATTCTTTGTAACTGGTTGATCAAGAACAGACTAGAATGTTGATCCAGCTGAATGTAGTTGTTCAAGTTTTTGGACGGCAAGAAGGTATGCAAAGCCCATAGTTATTTTGTTCACTTGTCCTGTGTCGTTGTACCTGCAGCTTGCTTTGTTTGTGTACAAAATGAGTGTATTTTCTTAGTGAGAAATTGATCTTTCAAATGTGACCGTTAAAATGAAAACGCTGGTTACTTTTCTTTTCAGATCGAACAGAGAGAAATAAGTCTGAGGCTCTTCATTCCAGGTAAGTTATCCATATCATTTGAATTACATATTGGGCCTTTTCAATGTGTCTGTCTTGCTCAATACAGAGAAGGAAGCGTGTTTATACTGGACCGTGCAACATTATCACAGTATTAACACTGGGTTGTTCCAGCTCTACCTAGCCACCTCTGTTGCTCCACGGCTCTGTCAGGACTGCAGTGGCCAGAACACTGTCTCTTTAACAGGCAGCTCTGCTGAGGGAGAGTTGTGAATGGTGCAGGGTAGCAAACAATGCGCTGATCCATCCTCTTTGACAGACGGTCGGACACTGTGTCCACTGTGTCCGAAGGTCAGAGCTTTTTGAATGGGGGACCAAACCACACTGACTCAGTTGAGCCAAGTTGGTTACCGTCCAGGGTTAGGGTCAATTCCATTTCAGTTCAGTAAACTGACTCCAACCCTGTAACCTTTCTTTCACAACATGGTATACCCTACCTAGATAACTCGTTGAAAAGGTGCTGAGTTTTAATGTCTTCCAATCCAGGGTATTGACACAGGAGGCTGGTGGGAGGAGCTATAGGAGGAAGGGCTCATTGTAACTGCTGGAATGGAATAAATAGAACGGAGTGAAACAGTTTCCAGATGTTTGATACGTCAATTTATTCCATTCCAGCCATTACAATGAGTCCGTCCTCCTATAGCTCCTCCCACCAGCCTCCTGTTAAAGTACAGCAAACGTCAACATGTTCCAATACAAACCTTTTTTTGTTGTTGATTGTTGATCAGCTATTGGACGTTTAACCTCTATTGTTCTATTTGTTTATGGTCTTAGCTAATCGTCCTAATTATCCACGTAGTGCGCGGGGCGGGGGGGGGGGGGCGCGCGCGTGTTGCTGTCTTCCTCTCCAGATGGTTTATATCACATCTCCAGTTCAGTTAATGAGCAGGATGTGTTGAAGGTGCTGGGCCTATGGGGGTCTGGTCTGGATCCTGTTCACAAGACCCCGTTCCGTTGAGACTGCGTAGTTGGCCCTTCTGGGAACATATTCTGGCACAGCCTGGGAGGGGTGCGGTGTCAGCTCCAACACTACACTAGTCATGAAGTCAGATCAGACCTGGGAATACAGATCAGCAGGGGTGGTTATATTGCAGAAGTGCACTTTTGGACACCACACTGGGCTTGGTAGATGTATGTGGTGGCCAGAGGAGGAGGGGTTAGACTGGGGGTATTTCTGAGTCATTGTTACAGTACCAGATGGGCGATGCCGAAAGATATTCAGTGGATTGGATCTGCGTCCTGCTGCGTTTTTAAGGGTTTTCTGGAGAGGGATTGTGGAAAGTTGCAAGCGGGGTTGAACTCTTCAAAGGGCGTGCTTTTTAATGATTGTCCTCTTTCTTGTGCCTGCGTCTCTGGTACTTGTCTCATTCTCACTCTGATTACTGGCGTATAACAGGCGCATGTACCGGAGGTAGGCTCTTCTTTTGGTTGCAGTATGCAGCGGTAGCTGTGCTGTGTGGATTGGAGTTGACGATAGAGTGAGATAGAGGATGTGGCCGTCCCAGTGGCAACTGCAGTGCAGAGAGGACCACTGCAGCTATAGAGGTTTGATGCAACTATCAACGCTGTTGTTATCCTCCTTTGGTGTTACTCTGTACTTATTCAGGTCTTTTAGAGGTAAAGGGGTATAATCTCTTTTACTTTATCGTATATGAAGTCTAGGATACCTATGGGTGACAATTTAATGTTTTCAAATGTCAGGATTATTTGCTGAGTTTGTCATTTATTTTTGTTGAGAATTCCTCTGTCCTGGTTCAAGCCTATAAAGGTGGCTGGTTGGCTTGTGGATAATTAGCACTGTCTGTCCAGTGTAGTAATCCGGTGGAGTTTGACTGTTGCCAGCATTATACTTTGCTTTCTCAGGTTGTATAAATGTAAGAAATCTTATTGTCCAGTCAAACTCTCCTCTCCTCATTAGTAACTCTACTCTCTTCCAGCCAAGGACCTCTGTCCTCAATACGAGCTGCCATCAAGCGAAGTGAGTTTCTCATTGTTGAGTTTGTCCATTATTTGGTATATTCTCATACTTTTATATTGTACCTAGCATGATTAAAGTATGTCTATAGCAGAGGAGGCTGGTGGGAGGAACTATAGGAGGATGGGCTCATTATAATGGCTAGAATGGAACGGAATCAAATGTGGTTTCCATACATTGATGTGTTTGACTCTGCTCCATATATTCCATTCCAATGAGCCCATCATCCTAGAGCTCCTCCCACCAGCCTCCTCTGGTATATAGCTATTGTACATGATTGAATCCCCCAAGTGTTTTTTTTATGTCTCTTTCAATTCATTACATATCAGATTGAAAGAGATGAATTTCATGTAATTTTTTCCCACAGCGAGAACCAGCACCCAAAGTGAACAGACCAGAGACAGAAGGTAAACAGAGGAGTTTCATAATACGCCATGGTCTGTCTGTAGCTCTCTGATTGAATACAGTTCTACTCTCATACCAAAAATCAAACCTCAAGTGCTTCAAGGTAAAGTGCGCTGTGGCAAAGAACTTGTGCTCTCCAGTGCAATACACATCTTTCATTTGAAACATACTGATATTAATGTTGACTTACAGTCCTCGACTCAACTGGTGACTAACCATTAAAGAAAGGAATATGGTCTATAACATGGCATTTAAACAAAAACAAAATTATGGCCACATATGGTGTTCAAAAAGCTATATCATGATTTATGACAATTGATGGCTACATAAGGCTTTCTGTCAACATAAGACAAGTGTCAACAGTCCGTTGCATGTGAGGTTTGGTTGAGGCAGTCTACTGTATTGTGCGTAATGGACTTGTTTGTCTTTCAGACGTCCAGAGATCACCATCCTGTCAGCCGAGCCGCTCGCTGCCAACGGCTGGTTCCCAGGGGCTTCTGGGGGATTTACGGCTCCCTCGCAGCCCATCTGGGGAGGGAGCATCCAATCAGATACCCAGGTACTGTTGTGTGTGTTCTTGGCCTGTTCACAGTTTGGGTGTATTCTGCATGGATTTGAACTTTTACCATTTTAACCTTGCCATGTTCCTGTGTCTTTCACAGTTTTCAGTGTAATGTTTGAGATGATGAACTACTTTCAAAGCAAATATAATTTGGCAGTGAAACAAGCACCGCGGGTTCTGCATGTTATAGTACTATAGGACGTCAATGTAGGACGGTAGCAAGCTTGCATGTAGAATACAAGTTATAATAATCACACCGCTACACATTTGCTTGGTCAACGTGTGTGTGTGTGTGTGAACCTTCTCTCTCGTGTCTTAGCCACCGCCATCCTATGACCAGGTGATCAAGGAGAAGACCCAGGAGACCGTTGTCACGCCGACCGCCACCCCCCGGAGATCCACAACCATTGCCACGCAGACCGACCCTGTGGAGGACGACACCGCCGCTGGCCCAGAATGCACTGCATCCTCACAGCCAATCGAGAAGAGACAATCTACAGGTGAGGCTTGTGAGAATGAGAGTGATGGTTACAGATGGGTTAGCTGACAACGTCACAAAAACTCTATAGTTGGCAAATATCATATCCTTGTATTACCACGACTAAAACAATGTAACGTCACTTTTTAGTCAAAGTTTTCATTCGTTTTTTTATACATCTAAGTGGTGTGAGTATAATCTAAATGTATTGTTTATAATCTCTTGCTTCTCAGTGAAAATAAAGCCAAAAAAGCCACCAAGGCCATACTTACCCAAGCCTTTACAAAGTGACTCTACCACTGCAATAGCTGTATCTGATTCTGGTCTTACCCAAGTAGATGCCACAGCCACTAACACTAAGAACCAAACTGACCCCAAGTCAGCCGCAGCGCAACCCAGCCCAACAGATGCCAGCTGTGCAATCCCAAACACCCGGTCTCTCTCTCCATCTGTTTCTGTACAATTGGATGGGCCAATAATACCTTCCGAACCCAGCACTATCACTACGTTCTTAGAACCTACAGTCCCAGTAGCCACTGAACGTCCCATCCCGCTTCCTCGTTCCAAATCCTGCAAACAGACAATCACTGAGGAGGTCAAAGTTCAGACTCTGGTCAGGCTCAGTGACAGTGGTTCCAGTTCTGTAGATGACACAGCAGTCGAGGCTCCTCCCTCGGGGAAGTACCTACAGGAACTATTAGATGTGTTTTGTCCCGAGGACCAATGTGACCAGAACACTAGTGACAATCAGACACCAACTGACGTGAGTGACCAAAGCGAGGAAGGGGACGAGGACGGTGACATGGCCGCCCTTCACAGCCAACGTAACATCCGGGCCCGGATCCAGGCCTTTGAGAGCCAGGAGGGCGATGGGGAACCAGAGTTCAAACAACCAGAGCCTCTACCCAGGAACGTGCACCTCAAACCCCCTGTGATTTCAGCCAAACCAGCCCCAGCCCTTGCCCCCAAGCCCTCAATCAAGAAGCCCAGTAATGGCAATAACTACCAGGGGGCAATCTCCATTTTTTCCACTCCCTTTACTCCTTCCATCCCAACCCCAGCACCCAGACCCATGCTCCACAGAAAACCCAGTATAGTCCCAGAACCAAAAGAATCAGAACCAGAGGCTCGGTCGCGGCTCTCCATAGCGGCCAGGGCCAAGAACCTCTTCCCCCAAGAGGAGGATGAACCCAGGTTGGTACCTCCTATCTCTCCAGAGAAGCCTCGCAAGGAGCCGCTGGGCCTCAACCTCAACCTCAACAACCACAACTCAGCCTCCATCACCACCACAGAGGCAGTGAATGAATACATGGACAACCCCACAAGTAAGTACAGCAGCATGCATTTCACCACTGACTTAATTGGTTAACTTAGTGTTCTAAGTATAGTTAAAATACATAGAAGCTAATTTATAACCTCTTTATCGACACTACATTTCAAAAAACGTCACTAGCCTGCAGTTTTTTACATTTATTTAAATGTATTTTATTTTTTAATTTTATTTCACCTTTATTTAACCAGGTAGACCAGTTGAGAACAAGTTCTCATTTACAACTGCGACCTGGCCAAGATAAAGTGAAGCAGTGCGACAAAAACAACAACAGAGTTACACATAGGATAAACAAACGTACAGTCAATAACACAATAGAAAAATCTATGTACAGTGTGTGCAAAGTAGTAAGGTTATGGAGGTAAGGCAATAAATAGGCCATAGTGGCAAAAGAACCGTCCAGACTAGTGAAGCTAGTCGGGCGGGCGAGTGTGGGCAGCGATCGGTTGAAAAGCATGCATTTAGTTTTACTAGCATTTAAGAGCAGTTGGAGGCCACAGAAGGAGTGTTGTATGGCATTGAAGATCGTCTGGAGTTTAGTTAGCACAGTGTCCAAAGAAGGGCCAGAAGTATACAGAATGGAGTCGTCTGCATAGAGGTGGATCAGAGAATCACCAACAGCAAGAGCGACATCATTGATATATATACAGAGAAAAGAGTCTGCCCGAAAATTGAACCCTGTGGCACCCCCAGAGACTGCCAGAGGTCCGGACAACAGGCCCTCTGATTTGACACACTGAACTCTGTCTGAGAAGTAGTTGGTGAACCAGGCGAGGCAGTCATTTGAGAGGCCAAGGCTATTAAGTCTGCAGATAATGCGGTGATTGACAGAGTCGAAAGCCTTGGCCAGGTCTATGAAGACGGCTGCACAGTACTGTCTTTTATCGATGGCAGTTATGATATCGTTTAGGACCTTGTGTGGCTGAGGTGCACCCATGACCAGCTCTGAAACCAGATTGCATAGCGGAGAAGGTATGGTGGGATTCGAAATGGTTGGTTATCTGTTTTTTCACTTGGCTTTCGAAGACATTAGAAAGACAGGGTAGGATGGATATTGGTCTATAACAGTTTGGGTCTGGAGTGTCTCCTCCTTCAAAGAGGGGGATGACCTCGGCAGCTTTCCAATCTTTAGGGATCTCAGACGATACGAAAGAGGGGTTGAACAGGCTAGTAATAGGGGTTGAAACAATTGCGGCGGATAATTTTAGAAAGAGAGGGTCCAGATTGGCATTAAAGGTTTTAAACATTGCTTAGAATTTGTCATATAGTCCTAATGCAGGACCTATATGTTGACAAAAATTGAGGAGTCAACACTGGCCGTCTATCTCTGTCTCTCTCCAGACTATATCCCAGTGAACCCTGTGTGTAGTGATGTGGGCGGCGGCGGCTCCTTCAGCAGACAGACTGTAACCAGAAGACCCACCACCATTAGAGTGCCCAGTAAAGGAAACCGTGAGTCTAGTCCTCCTGCTCTACTCTCTGAGTAGTGAGTTATGTGGCTCCATATCCACATATGTATGACCTTATATAAAGGTCCTCTGATCTCCATCTGGGTCTACCAAAATAAAACATTTTGACATAACCAAATGATGGATTAGATACTGTTGATTTCTTTTTGCTGGCGAGCCATTTTCTCAAACAAACTGTAGGTGTGGATGTTTGAATGTGCGTGTCTGTGCTTTGTTGTCTTAGTGAGTGTGTACAGTCGACTCCTGATAAGTGATTCATTTAATCCGAATTTCAACACTTTATTTACTTCGACACGTAGTTTGAGTATGTGCATGTTCCATCTCAGAGCGTTCATTCATGGCAACACCAAGCCATTGAATTAGTGCAAAAAATACAATGATTCCAAACCTTTGCATGAATTAAGAGTTGACTGTATGGTTTGTACAGTGTGTCCAGTCTAAAACGTTGACTGTTTTCTCTCTCAGTGTTCGATAGGACTTTGGACAACCCTCCTCCTCTCCCTGCACAGAAGCCTGTAGGGTCACTGCCACATCCCGTGACCCGTAAACAAAGCATCTCAACCCGCTTCCCCTTCCAGGTAAGTGCTACCACCTTCCTTCCCCATATACTTCTCCAACAGAAGCACTATTGATCTACAGTAGGCTACCTAGCTTCTCTTCTACTACTAGAAAACAGGAAATACAAGCGATTACTGACATAGTTCTTCTTCCACACCACCGTGATACTGCACTCTCTCTGGGGAAGCCAGAGCCAGTCAATAGCTCCCGGCCCGGCTTGGCTATGACATAACTGGGCTTTTGTGCAGCGAGAAGGCTTAGCTAAAAGGACATAAAAATGGAAGTCAAGGTGCTACTTTGTATTTTTCTTCAGCGTCACTCACGATTATCTAGTGTCAGTTCATTCATGTTGGCCTGAAAACCAGCCCTGTCAGAAGCAGTGCTAAACTAGCCTGACAAACCAGGCTTTTACCTGGCCACCGCCAACATTCACCTCCACCTGCGGTTGGTTCTCAACCGCAGACCACACAAAGGGGCCAGTGTAGTGTGAACAATGACTGACTAGTACTGTACAGCTAGCTGTTAGCAGTGGCTAAGGAAGGGCACATTGAGCAGTCATTAACTCGGTTGCTATGGTTGCCCTAGTTGCTGAGCGCTGTGATGGTAGTAGGCGTAGTAAGTCTGTTTTGTTCAGGGGGGGTCATTCAATCCCATGTGGTGTTAAATGTGATCTGGAAGAGATTAGAGAAGTACCCTGGTTGTCTTCAATTCACATCTGTTTCTAGACTGCCACGTTGCTTCCTTGAACATAATAGTAACAACCTTTTTTTCTGTTGATTTGAACTGTAGGAGTCCTTTGATTCTGAGCCCATACCGGGCCTCCCTCCTCGGTCAGTAACATCACATCGTGGGTCATTTTAGGGGATAAAGAGGGGTACAGATCTATTGATAACATATTAGATACAGTCCTAGATACATGGATTTAATTAACTTCATACTGCTGTTGATCTCTTCCAGGCCTGGTGGGGCTAAGGTCCTCCCTCCTCGCCCACCTCCAGCAAAAGTAGGCCCAGGAAGGCCACCCCCGCCCCGGATAAATGGTCCACGTCAATCCCTCTCTACCCGTAGAGCACCAGCTTCATCAGCAGCTTCGTCACCCAAGCAGCCCCAGGCTCAGAAGCCCAAGAAGAAGGGACCTGTGCTTCCCCCCAGGCCCAACCCTGGCCACCGTCTCTACAACCAATATACGGTGAGAGCTTAGTTCCCACCCTGCTCTGCTGCAGCCCCCAAGGCAGCCTGCTCTGCCCCTGCCCCTGAGGCAGCCTGCTCTGCCCCTGCTGCCCCCGAGGCAGCCTGCTCTGTTGCTGCCCCCGTGGCAGCCTGCTCTGGCCTTGCTGCCCCGAGGCAGCCTGCTCTGCCCCTGCTGCCCCCGAGGCAGCCTGCTCTGTTGCTGCCCCCGTGGCAGCCTGCTCTGCCCTTGCTGCCCCCGAGGCATCCTGCTCTGCCCCTGCTGCCCCCGAGGCAGCCTGCTCTGCCCCCCCCCCCCCCCAAGGCAGATCCATGGTGGATTTCAGTGGAACTGTTGTGTACTGTAGTTGTGGCAAGTGTCACATAGTAAGTCTGTGTATGTTTTCTGAATGTGTTCTTTGTCATGTGTGTTTGTCTAGCTTGGACTTCCCCACGGGATAGCAGAGTTTGACTACAGTGGGAGAGACACAGGGGAACTCTCATTCCAGGTAAATCACTGTCTGCATGTGTTGGAGGTTTTGCTCCTAGCAACAACAAGAACATGATATGAAAAAATGTTACTGACTACTGTATTTAAACCTGATTTGATCACTCGTTTTATGGATTTCACCTTACAGTTTTGTAATACATTTTTTCTTTAAGGAAAATACAATTTAGTAGAAATTAATATCAAATTCTTCTTGATTTTCTCCCACAGAAAAATGAGTTGCTGCTGCTGATTGAGCAGCTCGACCACAAGACATTTGAATGTCAAGTGGGAGACATCCGGGGCCGAGTCCAGAAGGCTCACATGAAAGTCATCACTCCTCTCTCCAATGCCCCAACTAAACCAGCTCTGTCACAAGTAATGTCTTCAACCATTTACAATGAGCTGTCAATCAAAACATGTCTGCCCTCTTACTTTCCAGGCAACTTGGCTACCCCCTATTTTGTTTGGCTAACCCTTATTTTGTTTGGCTACCCCCTATTTTGTTTGGCTACCCCTTATTTTGTTTGGCTACCCCTTATTTTGTTTGGCTACCCCCTATTTAGTTTGGCCACCCCCTATTTTGTTTGGCTACCCCTTATTTTGTTTGGCTACCCCTTATTTAGTTTGGCCACCCCTTATTTTGTTAGACTACCCCATATTTAGTTTGGCCACCCCATATTTAGTTTGGCCACCCCCTATTTTGTTAGGCTACCCCATATTTAGTTTGGCCACCCCCTATTTTGTTAGGCTACCCCATATTTAGTTTGGCCACCCCCTATTTTGTTAGGCTACCCCATATTTAGTTTGGCTACCCCCTATTTTGTTAGGCTACCCCATATTTAGTTTGGCCACCCCCTATTTTGTTAGGCTACCCCATATTTAGTTTGGCTACCCCCTATTTTGTTAGGCTACCCCATATTTAGTTTGGCAACCCCCTATTTTGTTAGGCTACCCCATATTTAGTTTGGCCACCCCCTATTTTGTTAGGCTACCCCATATTTAGTTTGGCTACCCCCTATTTTGTTAGGCTACCCCATATTTAGTTTGGCTACCCCCTATTTTGTTAGGCTACCCCATATTTAGTTTGGCAACCCCCTATTTTGTTAGGCTACCCCATATTTAGTTTGGCTACCCCCTATTTTGTTAGGCTACCCCATATTTAGTTTGGCCACCCCCTTATTTTGTTATGCTAGTCAAACTAAATAGGAGGTAGCCAATGTTTAGTATATCTACACCAATTGTTTTTTATTTCTTTGTAGCCACATAGGAACTTTCATTGTGGACGTGGAGTATTTTTTTTGTTTAGTTTGGTCTCTAAATCCCTCTTTTGTACGTATTTCTGTAAATTCAACATATACCTGGATGTGTTTTCTCTTCTTACAGGGTGTCAGCACAGTTGGGTCTCGTAGAGGCAGCAGTGGTCTGCAGGTGCAGGTCCTCCATGACTTCACCCCAGGTACAGTACCTACTCTGGCACACTGGCCACCACAACACACAACCTAACAGGTCTCCTATGTCCTATACTAACAAACACATTGGCTATTGGACTGTACACCGTACAATATTTCAAGTAATTTATTAGATTTTAATCATGTCAAATAAATTCCAATATGGCTGGCATGCTTTTACAGCTGTTTTGAGTTCCCCCAAACATGTCCACGCCAAGTAACTTTTAGAATCTAGAATCTAGAAGAAAAAAGTGTTTACAGATTTGAATCACCTCAAATAATTTGCAATATGTCTGGCATATATTTATTGCTTAGTTGTTTTTCCCTCAGTAATTGATATCCACAAAGTAGAGTTCATGCTAGAGTTTGTGTTGTCAGTTGGTGTCAGCAGTGGGATTTGATTGACATGTGTTGTATCCTATCCAGAGGGTCCAGGGGAGCTGGGTCTGAGGGAGGGGGATGTGGTGACCAATGTGGAGCAGGTGGACAGTGAGTGGTACCGCGGCTCCTGTAGAGGCTCCTCTGGCTTCTTCCCTGTCAGCTATGTCAAAGTTATGGTAAGACTTCAGTCAATGTTTCAGCTATAGAGATAGGGCTGGTTTCCAAGATTCAGATTAAGCCTACTCTTGGACGAATAACTGTTCAATAAAGTCTCTATTCAAAGTCTTTTGTGTGAGAAACCAGCCCATAAAGTGATCTACAGTGGGGCAAAAAAGTATTTAGTCAGCCACAGAGGTCAAACATTTTCAGTAAGTCTTCCCAAGGTTTTCACACACTGTTGCTGGTATTTTGGCCCATTCCTCCATGCAGATCAATGCCCTTGCTGATGGAAGGAGGTTTTCACTCAAAATCTCACGATACATGGCCCCATTAATTCTTTCCTTTACACGGATCAGTCGTCCTGGTCCCTTTGCAGAAAAACAGCCACAAAGCATGATGTTTCCACCCCCATGCTTCACAGTAGGTATTGTGTTCTTTGGATGCAACTCTGCATTCTTTGTCCTCCAAACACGACGAGTTGAGTTTTTACCAAAACGTTCTATTTTGGTTTCACCTGACCATATGACCTTCTCCCAATCTTCTTCTGGATCATCCAAATGCTCTCTAGCAAACTTCAGACGGGCCTGGACATGTACTGGCTTAAGCAGGGGGACACGCCTGGCACTGCAGGATTTGAGTCCCTGGCGGCATAGTGTGTTACTGATGGTAGGCTTTGTTACTTTGGTCCCAGCTCTCTGCAGGTCATTCACTAGGTCCCCCCGTGTGGTTCTGGGATTTTTGCTCACTGTTCTTGTGATCATTTTGACCCCACGGGGTGAGATCTTGCGTGGAGCCCCAGATCGAGGGAGATTATCAGTGTTCTTGTATGTCTTCCATTTCCTAATAATTGCTCCCACAGTTGATTTCTTCAAACCAAGCTGCTTACCTATTGCAGATTCAGTCTTCCCAGCCTGGTGCAGGGCTACAATTTTGTTTCTGGTATCATTTGACAGCTCTTTGGTCTTGGCCATAGTGGAGTGTGACTGTTTGAGGTTGTGGACAGGTGTATTTTATACTGATAACAAGTTCAAACAGGTGCCATTAATACGGGTAACGAGTGGACAGAGGAGGAGCCTCTTAAAGAATAAGTTACAGGTCTGTGAGAGCCAGAAATCTTGCTTGTATGTAGGTGACCAAATACTTATATTCCACCATAATTTACAAATAAATTAATTAAAAATCCTACAATGTGATTTTCTGGATTTTTTTCTTCTCATTTTGTCTGTCATAGTTGAAGTGTACCTATGATGAAAATTACAGGCCTCTCTCATCTTTTTAAGAGGGAGAACTTGCACAATTGGTGGCTGACTAAATACTTTCCCCCCCACTGTATAGGATGTATACAAATGAGTCCAGCTATTTAATGCTTTCAATGTGTTTTGATTATGATTTTTTCTCTATTCAGTCAAATGCACCAACACTGACCAACACAAAGAAGGCAAGGCCCCCCCCTGCAACAGTCAGTGGACCAAGGTGTGTGGCGCGGTTCGACTTCGAGGGTGAGCAGAGTGACGAGCTAACCTTTTCTGAGGGAGACGTGATTCAGCTAAAGGAGTACATGGAAGAGGAGTGGGCGAGGGGACAGATAGGGGCCCACACTGGAATCTTCCCCATCAACTTTGTGGATATCATAGAAGATCTTCCTCCTCTGCCACAACCACAACGACAGCAATCATTCCCCACCAAGATGGCACTACCTGGTAGGACTTTTAATTCAAGGCCCACTTCTTAGCCTGAAATGGAATATACTGTATATTAAATGACATATCACAGACGGGGCCTTTAAATCATTAAGGAACCTCGGCTTGAGATAGGTGTCCCTATCTTGACATTGTAAACATAATCAGAGAATTGGAGACATAGGAATTTTCCCACGGAAGTTCATGTCGTTCCGGCATGCTGTATCTGAGGTCATAGTGTAAAGTCAAAGGTGGCCAGGCCACAAACACAGTGAAATATGTATTCTTGGCACGGGGGATTTTAGCTGTATCGTCACATCCTGTACCCCTATTGCAGTTTATCCACCAATACAAAAGGTTTCTCTAGAACTACTCCATCTCTCTCGTAATGTGTAGGCTGATACTTCCCTCTGCGGAATGTATGGAATCTGTGCAACATGTTTAAGTCAGGAGCTCTGTGTAAACCCCTGTACGAAGACCTTATTAATAATACGCTACAGCTCACTCTGTGTGCTGCATGTACTTCTCACTGGCTCTAGCAGTGTACTAGTGTACGCCCACACACTCATTCCCCATTCAGTTTTATGTTCAGCAACTGTCAACACAATATGCTTTCTATCTGAATATCGCTACTGCATTTCTCAGGCATGGTTTCTTCAACCAAGACCCAAGAGGCTGCCAAACCCATACAGGTATGGTTCATGTGGTACCGTTACCAGTCTTTACAACATAACAAAAACTAACGTCACGATACAGGTGTGTCTGGTGTTTGGCCTTAGCTGTAGTCTGGGGTAGCCTAATGACGTCTGTGTGTATATCCAATGATTCATGATTGTACTTGTGTATGAGACCGTGAGTATGAGAGTGTCCACTAACATGTATATCCCTGTCTATAGTCTGGTTCGTCAGGAGTGGAGTGGGCCGTGGCTCTGTATGACTTTGTAGGCCAGGCAGAAGAGGAACTGTCCTTCCAACAGGGAGACCGTATCCTGGTCACACAGCATGTAGACTCCGAGTGGTGCTATGGAAGGCTTAACGGTAGAGAAGGATTCTTCCCCACAGCCTTCGTAGAGACCAGCTCAGGTAATAATAGGGCATTCTTATGGCGCCATCTTATGGAAGGAGGTGAATTTATCTGCTTGAAATATAAATCTAGGATTTTTTTAATTTTTGGTTTAATTCAAATAACTTTGCTGGGGTGATTGACACATGACAAAAAACAACTACTGATACATTCAACGTAAAACCCAGTTTGAATAGGCCTATATATCAGAGGCAGGTGGGAAGAGCTAATATGAGGATGGACTCATTGTAAAGACTGGATTTGAATTAATGGAACGGAGTCAAACATATGGTTTCTGTATGTTTGATACCGTTCCATTAATTCCATTCCTCTTTAAAATGAGCCCATCCTCCTATAGCTCCTCCCACAAATATTCCTGGCCTACTCATAGGGCAACATAGGACATTTAAGGTACTGATGATTCCCTTTGTCTCTGTCCAGGCAACTCTCCAGTGTTGGACAGACAGCAGAGTGTGACTAATGGAGAAGGAAGCAGAGGGAAAGCGCTGTTCGACTTCACAGCTGAATGTGAAGAGGAGCTCTCACTGAAGGTATTTCTGTCTACATTCAATAGTTAATTACCACAAGAGTTAACATTCTGTTTGTTACAATCAAAAAAAATAAAGGGAACACTTAAACAACACAATGTAACTCCAAGTCAATCACACTTCTGTGAAATCAAACTGTCCACTTAGGAACCAACACTGATTGACAATAAATTTCACATGCTGTTGTGCAAATGGAATAGACGACAGGTGGAAATTATAGGCAATTAGCAAGACACCCCCAATAAAGGAGTGGTTCTGCAGGTGGTGACCACAGACCACTTCTCAGTTCCTATGCTTCCTGGCTGATGTTTCGGTCACTTTTGAATGCTGGCGGTGCTTTCACTCTAGTGGTAGCATGAGACGGAGTCTACAACCCACACAAGTGGCTCATGTAGTGCAGCTCATCCAGGATGAGACATTAATGCGAGCTGTGGCAAGAAGGTTTGCTGTGTCTGTCAGCGTAGTGTCCAGAGCATGGAGGCGCTACCAGGAGACAGGCCAGTACATCAGGAGACGTGGAGGAGGCCAACAACCCAGCAGCAGGACCGCTACCTCCGCCTTTGTGCAAGGAGGAGCACTGCCAGAGCCCTGCAAAATGACCTCCAGCAGGGCCACAAATGTGCATGTGTCTGCTCAAACGGTCAGAAACAGACTCCATGAGGGTGGTATGAGGGCCCGACGTCCACGGGTGGGGGTTGTGCTTACAGCCCAACACCGTGCAGGACGTTTGGCATTTGCCAGAGAACACCAAGATTGGCAAATTCGCCACTGGCGCCCTGTGCTCTTCACAGATGAAAGCAGGTTCACACTGAGCACATGTGACAGACGTGACACAGTCTGGAGACGCCGTGCAGAACGTTCTGCTGCCTACAACATCCTCCAGCATGACCGGTTTGGCGGTGGTTCAGTCATGGTGTGGCCTTTCTTTGGGGGGCCACACAGCCCTCCATGTGCTCGCCAGAGGTAGCCTGACTGCATTAGGTACCGAGATGAGATCCTCAGACCCCTTGTGAGACCATATGCTGGTGCGGTTGGCCCTGGGTTCCTCCTAATACAAGACAATGCTAGACCTCATGTGGCTGGAGTGTGTCAGCAGTTCCTGCAAGAGGAAGGCATTGATGCTATGGACTGGCCCGCCCGTTCCCCAGACCTGAATCCAATTGAGCACATCTGGGACATCATGTCTCGCTCCATCCACCAACGCCACGTTGCACCACAGACTGTCCAGGAGTTGACGGATGCTTTAGTCCAGGTCTGGGAGGAGATCCCTCAGGAGACCATCCGCCACCTCATCAGGAGCATGCCCAGGCGTTGTAGGGAGGTCATACAGGCATGTGGAGGCCACACACACTACTGAGCCTCATTTTGACTTGTTTTAAGGACATTACATCAAAGTTGGATCAACATGTAGTGTGGTTTTCCACTTTAATTTTGAGTGTGACTCCAAATCCAGACCTCCATGGGTTGATAAATTTGATTTCCATTGATGATTTTGTTGTCAGCACATTCAACTATGTAAAGAAAGTATTTAATAAGAATATTTCATTCATTCAGATCTAGGATGTTATTTTAGTGTTCCCTTTATTTTTTTGAGCAGTATGTATGTAATATATATATATATATACACACACACTACAAGTACTAGGCCTACAGTATAACTTTCCTTTCTCTTGCTATAGGCGGGGGATATCATCACCAACGTGGAGTCCATTGACGATGAGTGGTTCCTGGGAGAGTTGAGGGGGAAGCGAGCATTGGTGCCTAAAAATTATATGCAAGTGCTGGCATGAGTAATCTACCAAAGAGACTGGGGCCCTATGGGAACTACTTTGTGTCTGTGGTTTCATCACGAGTAATGTCTTTTGAACTATGGAAATATGAGAACCTGAAAGATGAATATTCCAAAGTGCCTTTTTGCCCCACTGGACTTGCTGTAGTTCTCTACTTTGAAGCTTAAAACTAGATTGTCCAGTCAATCTCCCACAGAAAGCTATTGGGTGTCTTTTTGAATGCAACATTGTTTTTTTAATAGTATTTATAAATGTGAAAGGATCACTATTTGGATAGTCCATCTGTATGTGGTCGCAAGCAGTTGCTTATCAGCAGATAGTATTAAGGTAAGGGTCAGGGCTAGTTGAAATGTTACTGATAGTCTGTAGTCCATCTGTAGGTGCTCTATCCAAATAATGAAATAACTTGGTATGACGATGCATCTGAGAATGGCTGGCTGTAACATGCATTCATATTAAGTTCCTGCCACAAAACCCTTACCAGCTTTGTTCTAATCCAGATATGCAGTATTTAACATGTTGACCACACCATTGCACATTAAATATAGCTGTTGTAGTACAATATTTCCTCAAACTATGAATTGTGGTTCTTACAATACTGCATGTATGTAGCCCCCTAAAAGCCTTTTCTGGTGGCTCAAATGCTCAGCTAGTTCATGAAATACTTTTTACTTCTATGAAGTCAATTATCCTGTACAGGGTGATTCATAACTGAGGAAAGTGTCATGGTTTGACATTCAGAAAAACATTGGTTAAGCTTAGACAGCGATTTTTTTTAATTTTTTTTTTTAGGTGTATAATCCTCACAGGGTGGAAATGTGGATCGTAAATTAGCCATAGATCCGAGTGAGCAAGACTGCGGTAGCGTATTGGTGAACAGGATTAACTTCTCTCAAACATGAACATTTAGGTAATTATTCAAATTAGCCTAACAGGGTAGGTAGAAATTTTATTTAGCTTTGCACCATTGTTTTCCCACCAAATAAATGGACACTTCCTGAATGTGGCATCATTGTAGGAAGGGGTTTTCTTAAATGGAGAATTAAAGTGATCAGGGACAAATCAGATTAAGAAATTATTTTATGCCTTATATTTCTCGGAAGTTGATAGCACCCGGGGACATAGCAAAACAAACATGCACTGAAAGGTGTTAAACATATCTTGAAAGGGAATTTTATGGTAAAGGATAGTAGCCTTGTGGGATCCACATTTTACACCAAGATCTTTCCTGAAGACAGAAAAGGCACCACATAGGAATGACCCAATAGCACATTTGAGGTCTAATTAATCTCAAAAAGTTGGCTTGTTTTTACAGTAAAACCACAATACTGAGAAGGGTTTATATTTGACCTATATTGCAATACGATGTAATTGAGCCCCTTGAATCTTAATTTGAGCGCCATGGTAGCATTTATAAACTGTAAAGTGTTGGTCCCATACGATCCCAAAAATGTTTAATGTGCACAAAATATTTACGTCCCTGTTAGTGGGCATTTCTCATTTACCAAGAACCCATTCAAACAGCATGATCATTACACAGGTGTACCTTGTGCTGTGGACAAAGGCCGCTTTAAAATGTAGTTCCAACAATGCCAGATGTCTCAAGTTAAGGGAGTGTGCAATTGGCATGCAGACTGCAGGAATGTCCACCAGAGATGTTAATTTCTAAACCATAAACTGCCTCAGTTTTAGAATTTGGCATTATGTCGAGTTTATTTTTGTATAGAGCTTTTCTTTTTCCAGATAGAAAACAAATGCTTTGATTTATGACTGAAAAAGAATAGCTCTATACTAAAACAACCATCCCATTAACAGAAGACGCCAACAGTTGAGTATCATTTACATTTTTTATTAAATCGGTCAGGTGTTTAGACGGTCTCTTGGATGGGGGGCTCGTAGCCGTCAGCCCTATCCACCTTAGCCCCAGTGTCATCCCCAGAGGGCTTGGCTGTACTGCTGCCACCACCCTCACCGTGGAGCTCCATCAGTTTGCCCACTGGAAGGAGACAAGAATAACATAAGCACAACTCAACAGGCTATTAGAGAAAGCCACATTGGATAAGTCACTTAGGATAATTTAGTATGCTAGGCTGTTTACACAATCCAAATCTGATCTTTTCACTAATAATTAATTGGGCTGCTTGTAAATGCAGCCATAGACATATGTTAAAACACAATCATGTCGTACAGAAACAAGTGTTGAGTTATCTTGCTGGAATATCAGAAATGCTGCCAGATGCTGGGAAGGGGACCTTATGGTGGTCATGATTAAGAACCTAAAATAACCAGGGTTATTGAAGGTCAAGGTTGTTTTTGAGGTTCTTTAATGAATGGTAAGTTGACAAAGATCCCGAATAGGCCTTCTTTCACACCATCAATTGTCTAGTATTGTGCCATCTGTCGGAGCCATGATCACTCCAAGTACCCACCGTTCTGGGTCCTTGGCGTAGACATAACCCTTTCACTCTCCGCCCCTTATGACACAGGCTCGACACATTGTCGGACTGCAACGCCTCAAGGGGCAGGATAGGTTTGAGGTTCAAGGTGACTTACATTCAAATTTGGGCTTCTTCAGCATCTTAACTTTCCTGACGTAGACGTCGTGGAGGGGGTAGATGGACTGGCAGGCCTTCTCAATGTCCTTGCCAACGGAGTCAGGGATCCTAGAGGACAAAGGGAAAGATAAATCAGTAAGAGGAAACCTGGCTTGGCTACTGAAAATGACCAGCTGAGAGATCTAGTTAAATTACTGGCTGCCTTCATTGAATGCCATTCAACTTACTCAGACATCAAAACTTAACTGTACACAATTAAAAATGCAGGAAAAGTGTTTGACACAGCCAACAATTTTGTTGACATAAATGATGCTTCATTTAAGTCAATTAATAAGCATGCCCATACATGCACTCCATGTTACATTTCACATGGACCACATCTTCCCAGAGTGCAGAACATTCTATTGAACCAGCAACAGAACGGCGAACATCCTTACAGCTTGTTGACGACTTCCTTCAGGTCGTTGGTCTGGACCTCACGGGTCATGATCTCCATCATCTTCTTCCTGATCTGACGGACCTGCTGGTGCTGGGCGTACGACGTCTTCCTGATCTGGTTGGTGCGCTTCTTGGTGAAGCCAACGCAGAACAGACGCAGGAGGTAGCCATCGGTGGTCTTCACGTCCACATGGGCCTCAATCATGGTCTGGCGGGGAGACAGAATGAAGGTTAATGAATAGTTTTGGGTACATTGGGCCCAACACGTTATCAATAACATTACAGGGCAGAAGTTAATTCATAGTAGAGGTCGACCGATTATGATTTTTCAACGCCGATACAGATTGGAGGACCAAAAAAAAGCCGATACCGATTAAAATCGGACGATTTGTATTTATTTATTTGTAATAATGACAATTGCAACAATACTGAATGAACACTTAATATATTACATCAATAAAAATCCATTTAGCCTCAAATAAATAATGAAACATGTTCAATTTGGTTTAAATAATGCAAAAACAAAGTGTTGGAGAAGAAAGTAAAAGTGCAATATGTGCCATGTAAAAAAGCTACCGTTTCAGTTCCTTGCTCAGAACATGAGAACATATGAAAGTTGGTGGTTCCTTTTAACATGAGACTTCAATATTCCAAGGTAAGAGGTTTTAGGTTGTAGTTAATATAGTATTTATCGGACTGTTTCTCTCTATACCATATGTTTTTCATTAACCTTAGACTATTGGATGTTCTTATAGGCACTTTAGTATTACCAGGAACACATCGACAACAGCCACACTCGAAGCAGCGTTATCCATCGCTCCACAAAAGCCACGGCCCTTGCAGGGCAAGGGGAACAACTACTCCACGTCTCAGAGCGAGTGACGTTGGAAACGCTATTAGCGCACACCTCGCTAACTAGCTAGCCATTTCACATCGGTTACACCAGCCTAATCTCGGGAGTTGATAGGCTTGAATTCATAAACAGCTGCTGGCAAACGCACGAAAGTACTGTTTGAATGAATGCTTACGAGCCTGCTGCTACCTACCATCGCTCAGTCCGACTGCTCAATCAAAATCAGACTTAGTTATAACATAACACACAAATACGAGCCTTAGGTCATTAATATGGTTGAATCCGGAAACTATCATCTCGAAAACAAGAAGTTTATTATTTTAGTGAAATACGGAACGGTTCCGTATTTTATCTTACGGGTGGCATCTCTAAGTCTAAATATTCCCGTTACATTGCACAACCTTCAATGTTATGTCATAATTACGTGCAAATTATGCAGCCCAAACTGTTGCATATACCCTGAGTCTGCGTGCAATGTACGCAAGAGAAGTGACAACTTACTGCATTCACGTAACAGGCAGTCTCCTCGTGGAGCGCAATGTAATCAGGTGGTTAGAGCGTCGGACTAGTTAACTGTAAGGTTGCAAGATTGAATCCCCCGAGCCGACAAGGTAAAAACCTGTTGTTCTGCCCCTGAACAAGGCAGTTAACCCATCGTTCCTAGGCCGTCATTGAAAATAAGAATGTGTTCTTAACTGACTTCCCTAGTTAGATAGAGATTAAATAAAAGGTGTCCCCAAAAAATTAAATAATCGGCCAAATCGCTGTCCCCAAAAAACAGACTTCCGATGGTTATGAAAACTTGAAATCGGCCCTTCCGATTAATCTCTAATTCATAGTGTTGAGATTACGCATAATGGTACAACGTTGAAATTGTGGTTTGCATTCCACGTGTGCTGAGAAAAACTGAAGGAAAGGCGGCACCTTCCAGCTTAAAGTTGCAATGACACTTTTTGGGCGATCCGACCAAATTGACATAGAAATAGCTCTGTCATTCTCATCGAAAGCAAGTATAAGAAGCGGTAGATGTTTTTTTTTTTAAATGCTTCCTGTTAAGTTTTGCAGACCAGCTTGAAACAGCTGAAAACACAATATTACATTGGTTTAGATGGTATAATGATTCTCTAAACAATGACTGGTTGTTTTGTCAAACAAACTGAAATTAGGCAAACTAAATGGCGGAGTGATTTCTGCATATTGCACCTTTAATGACAGTACTACCTATTTCCATCCGTTTTGTACTGTGATTATAAATGCATATCAAAATTACAATATCTCAACAAATCCAGCTGTGTGTTACATCCTCCTGTAGGATTCCTCACCTGCCACTTCTTGACCATGGAGCACATCTTGTCACGGGTCAGGTCCATGCCGTGGAAGTTGGTCAGACAGTTCTTGCCCTGCACGTCTTCTGAGATCAGCTTGAACTTGCGGAAGGCCACCTCATCGTTCTGCAGGTCAGCGAGGCTCACCTCGAACACACGTCCCTTCAGACCATCAGAGGCGATTCCTAGTAGAACAGATTAGTTGATGTGGGACGCAGTGAGGGGAATGGAGGCCAAGGCCGGAAACATCAGATCTCTTTACCAGTAGTCAGTTGCAATCATTGGGCCGAAACAATTTGTCATTGTGCATTCCCATTGTGTTAAGTACGGTACAAACAAATCCAAGACAAGACCGACAAGCTGAAACAATTTTAAAAGGGAAAACTAAAAGGGACATTACTGACCAACAAACCCATATTAAATGGTAGTTTTAGGACAACTTCAGGACTCTATTAGCTGGGACTCCCTGAGTTGTGCATCGTTTTGGTGTTTTGACAGAAAATAACCTTACCACCAGGGTCAGCTTCGCCAAACAAACGCTTCCTGTCAACAAAAGCACTTGTATAGTCGCTAGGAACTCTACTTACCAGACGTAGTGAAATGTGTACCTCGCTATTAAATAAAATGTTACATTGTGGTAGGAAGTCTTGCGTGAACTAATGGCAGACCGCCGTCTAACTTGGCAGGAATATGGTGCAGTTCGGACAAAAGTTGGATACCGATGTTTATTTGACAGCGAGGGACATTTCACTTTGTCTGGTAAGTTCCAAGAGATTGTACATATGCTTTTGTTGACCGGAAACATTTTTGGCAAAGCCGGTTATTAGCCATCGCCACCTAAGAGAACGATGCACAACTATGAGTCCAACCAATATACAGACTCCCAAAGTTGTTCCAAAGCTAGTTGAATTAGGCTACCTAGCTAGCTGGTTACAGTACAAGGTCAGGAGTTCCCGTTTTAGTCACCCCACTTTAATCAACCCCTAGTTTCCAAACTGTGTTATAATTCCACAGAACCATGTGGCTCTGTCTGCAGTTATTTTGCTGCATGTTAGTCTTTATACTGATAGCCATCACCACTGAACCATGTGGTTAATGTTGATTAATGATGCTCCATTAATCTGCATCGGTTGGAAAAGCAAACTTACTGGTTCCCTGAGTCCTCGAGACCAAGGTCTTGCCAATGTTGCGGATGTTGAACATAGCGGGTGCCTTGACATCATACCAGTCCTTCTTGGAGAAAGGGTCGACACTGGGGGATAGAGAAAGTAGTGTGGTCAATATCAGTTCTGTTAATCTGTTTTGATGACACAGGCCTATGTAGCTAGCTAAATAAACTAAGGTTGCAGTCTAGTTTACGCGAAACCAACCAAAGGACTAACGTTAACTTGTTATTGTCAAATTATGGCAATGGTATGAACGTCAACTTTCAGTCCAATCAAAACGTGGAAATTCAACAGGCACCTGGCTAATCAATAAAACATGACCGGAATACCATAACGTTAGCTAGCTGGTTACTAATGTAAGGCCCAGCTAACTGGCTAAATGATCTTATCTGATAAATGTGCCTTTTCTCGCTGACTAAAGGGTTGGCACCACGCACATGTAGCCCTGGCTGGCTTGGCTACAATACTTTGATCCTGTTTGACCTGACCACACCATTTCGTAGAAAATACTTCGTCTAGCTAACGTTGTCCACGTTATGTTCATGGATGGCCATATCTGCCATCTTGCTAGCCACCATAGTTACATGAATGATCTAGTTAGCTTAGCTTGTCAAGACAGACAATGTCGCTAGACTACAGAAAATGAGTGCATTTCGGCACATTTAAATAAAATGCTTCACGATATGCAGCCTGTGTTACGACTTCGACATTCTCTTTGGTAACAGTTCAGTGTCGCTTATGCACAAACTCATGAACCCTGAATGCACAGTGAGCCTAGCAGATTAGCAACAGTGCCCGGCCTGAGTGCATCCAGCCAAAATCAACCTCATCCTTCACATTTTCAAACTGAAAGTCAATAACTTGAACTTAATAGTGTACATTGCATGATTTAATGGATGAATTGCGCTACTTACATCTTCTTTTTGGCACCTTTTTTGCCACCTTTGGTCAGCCTCTTATTCTTGCCGACTGCCATGTTGGCTACAGGGAGTGAAAGAGAAGGAAATAGGAATTATCGCGAGTGTTAAAGATAGAGCTGAGATTTCTCACATCTCGCGACTCGCGATATGTTGAGACCTCAAAACTAGCACGTTGTCGTTCTCTACGGGCCTAAGCGTGATATCGCAGTCCTTTATTTGATACGTTATAACAACATTTAATAAACTCAGGAAGTGTTTGCTACATTGTATGATATAGTATTGTTATGCTACAATATTGATATTTCTATCATGATTCTACTGTATCCACTACAATAGCTGCTGCTTCTGCAAAAGCTAATGCGGATCCAAATAAACAATTTAACACACCCACTTTGACAGTTAGCTCAGTTCAGACGCTCACATGAATGATTGACATTCAGTCTGACATTGTGTTGTTTGTCTGAAATTTTGTAAATAAATACATAAGAATATTATATAATTCATGTATGATTTATAATAATATAAATCTCTGTTCCAGAATGAATGAATATATGCATAAACATGTAACTGAGTATAAAATATAAATTAGATCAGCCACTGGCTTTTACTGTGGCAATGAAATATGATGCACCAACACTTTCACAAATTAACTAAATTAAATTTACAGTCGCTGTCTGTGGAGAAATTAGCAGTCATATGAGCAGACCCATAATAACTTAAATACCTTCACCCAAAATATTCACTCACATATTCATGATGAAGGAAAGACTTTTCACCTGAATTACAAGAAAATAAACATAATATT
This sequence comes from Oncorhynchus mykiss, assembly GCF_057628025.1. Lineage (NCBI taxonomy): Eukaryota > Metazoa > Chordata > Actinopteri > Salmoniformes > Salmonidae > Oncorhynchus > Oncorhynchus mykiss. The sequence goes on from NC_143031.1 coordinate 68,139,600, forward strand.
GACTTAACTCAGTGTTTTCCAAACTCGGTCCTGGGGACCCCAGGGTATACAGTGCCTTGCGAAAGTATTCGGCCCCCTTGAACTTTGCGACCTTTTGCCACATTTCAGGCTTCAAACATAAAGATATAAAACTGTATTTTTTTGTGAAGAATCAACAACAAGTGGGACACAATCATGAACTGGAACGACATTTATTGGATATTTCAAACTTTTTTAACAAATCAAAAACTGAAAAATTGGGCGTGCAAAATTATTCAGCCCCCTTAAGTTAATACTTTGTAGCGCCACCTTTTGCTGCGATTACAGCTGTAAGTCGCTTGGGGTATGTCTCTATCAGTTTTGCACATCGAGAGACTGACATTTTTTCCCATTCCTCCTTGCAAAACAGCTCGAGCTCAGTGAGGTTGGATGGAGAGCATTTGTGAACAGCAGTTTTCAGTTCTTTCCACAGATTCCCGATTGGATTCAGGTCTGGACTTTGACTTGGCCATTCTAACACTTGGATATGTTTATTTTTGAACCATTCCATTGTAGATTTTGCTTTATGTTTTGGATCATTGTCTTGTTGGAAGACAAATCTCCGTCCCAGTCTTTTGCAGACTCCATCAGGTTTTCTTCCAGAATGGTCCTGTATTTGGCTCCATCCATCTTCCCATCAATTTTAACCATCTTCCCTGTCCCTGCTGAAGAAAAGCAGGCCCAAACCATGATGCTGCCACCACTATGTTTGACAGTGGGGATGGTGTGTTCAGCTGTGTTGCTTTTATGCCAAACATAACGTTTTGCATTGTTGCCAAAAAGTTCAATTTTGGTTTCATCTGACCAGAGCACCTTCTTCCACATGTTTGGTGTGTCTCCCAGGAGGCTTGTGGCAAACTTTAAACAACACTTTTTATGGATATCTTTAAGAAATGGCTTTCTTCTTGCCACTCTTCCATAAAGGCCAGATTTGTGCAATATACGACTGATTGTTGTCCTATGGACAGAGTCTCCCACCTCGGCTGTAGATCTCTGCAGTTCATCCAGAGTGATCATGGGCCTCTTGGCTGCATCTCTGATCAGTCTTCTCCTTGTATGAGCTGAAAGTTTAGAGGGACGGCCAGGTCTTGGTAGATTTGCAGTGGTCTGATACTCCTTCCATTTCAATATTATCGCTTGCACAGTGCTCCTTGGGATGTTTAAAGCTTGGGAAATCTTTTTGTATCCAAATCCGGCTTTAAACTTCTTCACAACAGTATCTCAGTATCTCAGTATCTCAACAGTATCTCAGTTTTATATCTTTATGTTTGAAGCCTGAAATGTGGCAAAAGGTCGCAAAGTTCAAGGGGGCCGAATACTTTCGCAAGGCACTGTACATGTTATAGTTTTGGCCTAGCACTACACAGCTGATTCAAGTAATCATAATGTAATGATGTGTTGATTATTTGAATCAGATGTGTAGTGCTAGGGCTTAAAAACAAGACATGCATCCATTGGAGTTTGGAAAACACTGACTTAACTATTCACAACATGTGTTAAACTACATCTTATATGCATGTTATTATGTTAAACTACATCTTATATGCATGTTATTATGTTAAACTACATTTTATATGCATATTATTATGTTAAACTATATATTTTATGCATGTTATTATGTTAAACTATATGTTATATGCATGTTATTATGTTAAACTATATGTTATATGCATGTATATTACTCAATACTGTATTACACTATTCAGTCAGCCAAGTACACTGCGTGACTGTCAGCCCTGACATGCTGTATTAGTGAACCAACAAGTGAATATTTAATGAAGAAAACAGGTTGAACCTGAATCTCAAACTGTTAACATTCCATGCAGGTGTGTCTGGCTTCCTTCCGTTATTAGGACACTGATACAACTGTGTCAATTACAGGGTTAGGGATGACGCCTAGCTGGGCTGAACCTGGTGACAATGTAAACATTGACATACATTCATTCTAGACCTACATTGTCTCCACACTCTTAGAAAAAAGGGTTCCAAAAGGGTTCTTCGGCTGTCCACATGTAGAACCCTCTGTGGACAGGGTTCTTCATGGAACCCAAAAGAGTTCTACATGGAACCAAAAAAGGTTATTCAAAGGGTTCTCTTATGGGGACAGCCGAAGAACCCGTTTAAGTTCTAGAAAGCACTATTTTTCTAAGATTCTATACAGTATCTGAAAAGTACCCTTTAATGTTCAACATATGTCCTAATGTTGGTGAGGCCTAATTTGGCCAAATCCCTCATATGTACAGTATACATAAATCATATACATTGTATAAATGAGTCTGAATGTGCATGTTAGAGACATGTTGTAACACCTAGTGAAGATGAATGCAAATAGAATTAATAACATTCCTGTCATCTCCTTGTCAGGGATAATCCCTGATCAGGAGAATGGAAGTGGGGGTCTTTAAAGCTCAACAACCATCCAACATGGAGTAAGTTCTTATCTTGTCACTGAAAACGTTTTGAACCACTCATCTGGCTTTAAAATCAGCAGGCGCCCAAAAAGGTCTTACTCTGGTCACTGAAAACGTTTTGAACCACTCATCTGGCTTTAAAATCAGCAGGCGCCCAAAAAGGTCTTACACTTGTCACTGAAAACGTTTTGAACCACTCATCTGGCTTTAAAATCAGCAGGCGCCCAAAAAGGTCTTACTCTGGTCACTGAAAACGTTTTGACCTTCTCGCCTTGTTGATATCACCACCCAAATCAAGAGAGGTGCAGCATCCTTTTCTCTCACAACATGCCTCCAAAAAACATGATCTTGATTGGCTGCCATATTGCCTACCTTCTGTAGCATGCTGCTAAAAATCAGCCTCCTATTCAGAAAGGCATCATCATCATCATCATCATCACAAGGATAAATTCACCCACTGGACACACACTGGTTGAATCAACGTTGCTTGCTTTCCAAACTGTACATTTTCTCCACGATTGTATTTCGAAATTTGCAAAAGGCAAACCGACAGCCGCATAGAATATAATCCATAGATGGCAGTTCCCATTGAAATCAGGACTGGCAGCCAATGATAGTGTACCCATGAGTTTAACACTCAGATTGCCAGGGTAAGAGGCTCCAAATCCCTTTTATGGATTATATGTCTATGGCCACAATGCAACAAGCTGTACATTTGGCGTGCATGCTGGCCAAATTGCGCCCCCCCCCTGATTGTAGGCAGCCGGTAACTACCAAAATAAAGGAAACACTTAAGTGAGGGATACAAAGTGTATGTTATGGGGTGGGTGCATTTTCCTGGCATGGTTTATGTCCACTTGTACAATCTATGCCAAGGCGCGTTGAAGCTGTTCTGGCAGCTTGTGGTGACCCAATACCCTAAGACACTTTATGCTGGTGTTTCCTTTTTTTTGTCAGTTACCTGTATGCACTTTTGATACAATTTAATCCACAGTTATGTTTTTGAAACTATTGATCCTCTGTGGCTAAATTATGCTATCTGGGGTATTTTGAACATTGAGAGCAGGCTCCTGTGGTTGGATTTAAAAAAAAATTAATTGTGTTTTTTTGGCTTTTGGACCCAGCCCCTGACTCATGCAATTGACCACGCAATTGACTTATTTATTATGCATTTTTTTAAATTAATCGGTTACCCAATCAAGGTAGGGCCCCCCAGTTACCCACGTGGACCCCATACCTCCTCTCCTCCCCCCATCTGATGATTAATGGAGCGGCAGCAGCAGGTTGTCTACACTCATTGAGAGTGGGCTCCTGAACCCACCTGTGGTTGGTGGTTGCAGTAAAAAAAATATAATATATACTGTATATATGCTTCTTGGGCCACCCACTGGCCTGGGCCCAGGGGCTTCAGCCCCGGTAACCCCTGCATTAAACCGGCCCTGTCCATGTAATTTCAACAAAATGACATTGAACCAAAGTGAAATAGACCTTGAATTGACATCTGTGCCCAGTGGGTAGTCTCTGGAGAGACATGTGTAATTCCCTCTTGTCATCATAATGCAACAGCCTTCACTCAGCTTAGTTTTCTGATCGAATCTGCCACATGGGGGGGTTCAAAGTAAATCCAAGCCTCACCCAGAATACATTTCTTAAAGAAAACAGTCAAGAGGATGTGTGTTCGAACCGTATGGTTTTAGCAGCCTTCATTTGTTCAGGATATTTCAAAAATATATATATTTCCCTCAGGTATTGATTTGGAAGGATATAATGAATGTTCATCCAATCAAAAGATGACAGCACTTTGGCACAAAGCTGTGTGAGTAGCTGAATTCATTAATGCGTTGTGGAACACAAAAGACAAAACAAGAAAAGAAAATTTTGTAAATGAAATGTGTATTTAATTTACATCATCAAGGTTGCAGTTCAACAGCACACTATGAAATACAAGTTACTATATCAACACTCCCTCTTACTTTCATTTTGTAGGTTACCTCAGGTAAGTCAGTGCAAAAGTGTCTTGACTTGAACCCACTCAACGTTGCCTGCATGTAAATTAAAGCATTGCACTGTAGTAAGCACTTATATTTCAGGTCACTACTACTGAGACCAACCTTGACTTTGTCTACGTCCCAAATGGAACCCTATTTCCTTTACAGTGCACTTATTTTGATCAGAGGCCCCCTATTCCCCATAGGGCTCTGGTCAAATGTAGCGCACATTAAAAGGAACAGGGTGCCATTTGGACCGCAACCATTGTCTGATGCTGGAACTCAACTGACTGCCTTGTGTCCCAGTGTCCCCAGGGAGAGGGATTGCTTGTGAGGTCAAAAGAATTGTGGCGCTGCCTGACTCCTTGGCAACAGCACTAGAACTGCGTCCTAAAAGGGCACATTATTCCCCACACAGTGCACTCCTTTTGACGAGAGCCTTATGGGCCCTGGTAAAAAGTAGTGCACTATTTAGGGAATATTGTGCCATTTAGGATGCAACCTAGGACTGGGAGCCATCCCACATTCCACTGAGCAACTGAAGTCATCCTGTATCAGAGCCTCCTAGGAGATGAGAGGAGACACACATCTTTATGATGCAATAACGATCTTTGTTCAAATACATTGCATTTGATCTTTGACTACATTTCAATCATACATAGGCTATTCAATATACGTAGGCTAAATGAAATAGAAACCTATCTGACAATGTATCTATTTGGTCTCATAAACGTCTTAAACAAGTTTCAAGTTTTAATGTCACGTGCACAAGTACAGTGCAATGCCTTTCTTGCAACATGGGTCAGTGACTGGAAGAGGCAAGAGAAGCATCGCTGTCACATCGTTTTAATGTCTGGTTTCTATCACCTCCGGTTGCATTACAGCTGTCAATGTTCCACTGCATGGACTGTAGAGAGAAGCATCACAATTTACATTTCTCATGTGAATATGACTTACATTTTTTTTGGTTTACAGCAGGACATTATTTTGTCTAATCTTATTTTCATCAATAATATAAACATTTACAAATGTTTCCCCTTCTGTACAACTGTAACCATGGTTGCATAATGTGGGTAGATAATGCCTAAAGTCTGCCTATAGGAAAAAATATACATTATATTGACAACCATTATTACAGCCTAATCCTTAGAGTTTTTATATGCAATTTTTTAATGCAACATCTCTGGTATGTCTTTGAGTGCACAGCAGTAGATGACTCCTGACTCGAGCAAGTATCTTCCTCTTGCCTTTAGACGTCTCTGCATTATAGGCCAACCAGCTGCAATATGAGGCGAAATTGTACACTAGACTCTATTCCGTTGGAACCGAACATTTGTGAAGCCCTACTCGTTTCCTGCATTATAAGCCTCCCCTCTGTCCCTGGCATGAACAAGTCCACAGCGCCATCCACCTGGGCTACACCTGAGACCATATCAACGCCTGAGACACTCTGTCAGTCACTCGATGCCCACCGCGCATGCTCCACTCATTACTGTTCTCTTAGCAGCAGGATTTTATGTTGGCAGCACGATCGCCGATTTTTCCCACGTGAATAAGAGTCCCTATGTAAATACATGATAAACTTTGGGAATATCGATTTTTTTTTTGCAATCTAGTGCGGTACAACTGTTTTTCACAGCATTGCAACCAATGCGTTGATTGTCTTGTATTATTTATGCATTTCTTTGGAAAGTTTAAACAAATACTGGAATGTTGATAGCTATTGTGTAGGCTCCATTTAAAGAAATACACTTTTAATAAAATACAAACATATGTTATTGGAATTATTCAATAGAGTCTGCAAAACTTAAATTGGTCTCTTGTGCTTGACAACGGGGACTTTTTGGGTTGTAGAGAAAAAAACTTTACTACCTGTCTCATATAAACTGTGGTGGGAAATACTCAGTCGCATCTCTACTAACCAAATATAATTAGCTTTGGCGGTGGACTGTGTCACACAGCCTGCTGCTGGCTTTTCACTCCACCCCCTCCATAGCCAACAATGCAGCACACTGTTATAGACTCTACATGGGATACATATTGGCTTGTAAAGATTACTTTTCTACCTCCTTCAGATAAAGTGTGGTGTGAAATACTCAGTAAATACTTAGCCAGCAGCAGACCGTGTGACACAGTCCCCTTCAAAAATGACACATATTTGGTTATTAGAAACCCTACTGAGTATTTTCCACCCCACATTAGCTGAGACAGGTATAACAGTTACCTCTTCAGCACAATATTCTGTATGTGTATGTAGGTCTTACATTTTTTATTTCATAAATTACCTATTGCCTTTTCTTGTTGGCACAGTAAAAGTGGCCATTGATTCAAATGTAATATATTTTGAATTGTAATGTTTTGAAATGCGGGCTTTTATTTTAAAGGTTTCCTCGTTACCATACGAACATGACGTCATCATTTGTGCCGCTGGCAGAATACTGGTATAATACTGTCATGGCGTGGAAGAGCTGTAGCAGGGGGTAAATCAGGAAGAGAAAGCGCTGTAAGTGGGTTAACACTGAAATTTGAGCAAGTCTAGCAGTTTTTAGGGAAAGACCGAGTGGATGACTGCTGTCCCTTGTCGAGCACCACTGGCGCTGTTGCGGTACTTGAGCCACGTTTAGGAGTTCTTGCTCATGACAGCACTCTACCTGTCAAGCCTGCTGTGACAATAGCAAGTTCTACTGCTGTAGCCTGGCTGGACTAGTGAAGAAATGAAAGTCGCAGGTGCCTCTCATATTTTGACAGAGGGGAGGAAGGGCAAGGTCTCTGCGACTTGCCTTTAGAACCAAACCTTTTTAAGCCGGTCCATTTTAGTGAACGGTTTTTGATGCATTATTTCATTCGCCTCCTTATCGAGTTTCCGACCGGGGGAGAGGAGTTTTACATGGAAACGCAGTGACAACTCCAATGTCGCGGTGTCATCGGCTAGAAATCCAACTCTCGTGCGCCTGTGCCTTTCGCGGACTACAAAACATACTTTGTTGACTCGAAGGCTTATTTTGGGAACTGTTTTGAATGGGGAGGGAAATATTTTCGTTGTTTACCTCCAGACTGTCGACATAGCTGGAAAGAGGATACCATTTGTTTTTTTTCTTTCACCGACTTTACTGTATCCCATTACCGCCTTTGGGGGTGAACAGGTGCCTTACCTGTTACCGCCACCTGTCCTCCTGTAGCAATGGCTAGCGAGGAGACGCCTGGTGCTGGGCGACCAGCCGGGCAAGGTGATGGAGCTGCGGCGGTGTCGCTCAACCCTGGGATCCCAATCCGAGGAATCAAAATGAAATTCGCTGTCCTCGCCGGCCTGGTGGAAGTTGGGGAAGTTTCCAACCGGGACATTGTGGAGACCGTCTTCAACCTGGTAAGCTGATTATCGGAAGCCACACTCTAATCTAAATAGTCCCTGGAAACCGTCCATAGAGGATCATGTTACACGTTGCTCTGTCTACCAACCTGCATTTTCTATTTTTCTGGTACACCTTAGGCTACATCCTGGCCACAATATTAGTTTATAATGAAGGCTATATTGTGACTAGGCTGGCCTACTATATGGTCCAATAGCTGAATACATAATATTTACTTTCCATGATAAGGTAACTAGAGTAGTAGGCTATGCGGAACTAGGCTATAGCCTATTCGTTAGAAATGTGTGGGCTAATGGTGCATAAGAGTTTTCTTTGTAGAATTTGTATGGGGATGGAAATGCTATATTGGTTTTACAAATCATTACTTGAAAAAGCTTTGTAACCAACCAGCGAGGCATGATCACTTTTCATATTATTTACACAGGATGCAATAGGCATAGTCCTGTTCATAGTTTAGAAAAATAATGTTTATAGCCATACAGTGGAGGTGTCGCAATACCCATAAAACCTAGCGATCCAGGGAGATGGTTCCAATAGTTTTTTGCACCATCCATTTTTTCCCATTTAAAACAAGGTCTGTGTTTTGTGTAGGCTTACCCTGGCGTGACGTTTTGATAGCCATGTAAATCTCTCTCGGACAACTTGTATCAATATATTCGGCTCTATTTACACTCAGATTCGTATACATCATGCAAAACTACAAATCCCTGCAAGCTCCTGCACGTTATCTCAAGCTGACACCTTTGCTAACAGGTATTGTGTCAATTTAAAACGTGCACAAGACAGTTCACAGAATTGTCAATTTTAAAGAAATATAGCCAATTTATTCAGTACTACTTTTAGCTAACATTAGATAGTTAATCCAGAGTTTCTTACCTTTGCCTCGATTCAGCAGGCTGTCCAGATCATCATGGCATTTGTAGTTCTTTATGATAGCCACATTAGCAGCTAATTAGCATTTCAGTTTTGAGTGGTAAATACAGGTGAATATATTAATAAGGGACCTTGTCCTAGAGAGATTTACACAGTTATCAAAACGTCAGGCCAAGGTAAGCCTTCAGGAAACACAGCCCTCATTTGAAGTGTTTCTAAAATCTCCTATGGGAAAAATTAATGGTTGAATAACGATTGGAACCATTTCCCTGTTTGACCGCTAGATTTGATAGGTATTATGACTCCTACTGTGGCACTCTATAGGTACTTAAATGTCATCTTAGTGACACTTTAGTAACAGTTCTACGGTGGGATTATAATAGACACAAGTGCATACCTGTTGGACTATAATTAAATGTGAAGAGGGCCTACATGATATCTCTCTGTCATGATTTCAGTTTGTTTAAAAGAGGTGTGTCATATTTCATGATAGTCTACTCAAATTGCACAATATTATTCTAAGCTATCTCTGCAAGGTCTCTCTCTCTCTCTCTCTCTCTCTCTCTTTCTCTCTTTCTCTCTCTCTCTCTCTCTTTCTCTCTCTTTCTCTCTCTTTCTCTCTCTTTCTCTCTCTTTCTCTCTTTCTCTCTCTTTCTCTCTCTTTCTCTCTCTTTCTCTCTTTTTCTCTTTCTCTCTCTTTCTCTCTCTCTCTCTTTCTCTCTCTTTCTCTCTCTCTCTCTCTCTCTCTCTCTCTCTCTGGTTGGCAGCAGACATTGAGGCTCAGGTCTAGGAATGAATGAAACTAATAGAGGATAGGCTAGTGAGTCGCTGAAGCAGAGCATGGAGGATTTAGTGGAAAAAAAGCAGGAAAGGCTGGCAGTTAATGAGAACGGGAGGTAGAACTGGCAAAACTGCTTTGTCACTGTGGCAACACAATGGAGTCACACACACACAGGCTGAGGCTCATCCCCAGTCATCACAGTAGGCTCCATCACACCTACTGGGAGGGATGCGGCCGGTGTGGCACGGCAGCACTGTAACCTCCCTCCCTCCCCACTTGAACACTAAACTCCCTCATGGAGTCAGCCAGTCAGCCCTCACCCTCAGGTAGCTGTGAGGAAAGTGGATAAGTGTCTGGCTGATGGAACAATGCCTTAGCATTTAGAATGCTGTTTCTAATGTCATGCCAAATATAGAAACCCAAGCATTATAATTTTTTTTGTGGGGGCGGGGTGTCAATTTTTTTTTCTGTCGTTCATGTCTTTCAGTTGAACAGTGGTACTAGTCTTATGCTCCGTCGTGTTTCCGAGCTCGGTTTTCAGCTTTGTGCTGCTGGCCTGCACGGTGTGAGATAAACCTTGAAATATTATCCCTCCAGCAACGTGTCTATTATAAAGTGCATATTCATGATAGTTTCTTTATCCAGAGAGGAGAAGACATAATTGCAGTACACAGAAATGAGCAGTAGAGACAACCTGCCAGGTCTCCAATGTGCCAGAGTGAGAGAATCTCACAGGCTGTGTGTGCATCCCAAATGGCACCCTATTCCCTATATTCTGCACTACTTTTGACCAGAGCCATATGGGACCTAGGTCAAAATTAGTGGACTATATAGGGAATAGGGTGTCATTTGGGATACAACGCGAGTCCCTGGGCCTACTGATGCGTTTGTACCCGACCTGTCTCCCCTCCATTCCCTCTTGTTTGTTTAGCATGGCCAATGTCATTTGAGGTTTTTGAGACATGGCACTTTGCATTTCATGCTCTGTGCTCTTCTTTCTGATCTCTCCTTCTACTCTCTCTCGCGCGCTCTCTCTCCCTCTCTCACTCTCTCTCTCACTCTCACTCTCACTCTCACTCTCACTCTCACTCTCTCACTCTCTCACTCTCTCACTCTCTCACACATATGGATTTATCATAATGGCTGGATCCTCCTCTCTCCAGAAGTGGCTCATTTGCAGTTGCTCTGCGGATGACTCAAACCCCCAAGGGTCAAAGGCAAAATTAATCTTTCCTCAAACAAATCCCTCTCAAATGAATAGGATATCCAGCCAGACTTAGGCCCGCGCAAAGGATATTGGGTAGCGTAGCATTCTGAATTAGGGCTGTCCCCGACTAAAAAAAATAAATAAATCTTGGTCTACCAAGAGTCGTCTGTTCTTTCGACTAATCGATTGGTCAACATTTTTAAACATATATTTTTCCATATGTAGACACATCCTATGTGTTTTAATCAAACAAACTATATGCACGGAGCTTATCTGCTGCTTTAAGCGCACTGTTTGAGGAAATAATTAAGACACAAATGACTAGAGGGAGCCAACCTAATTGATTTGTTTGTGCTCAGACTTGCTGTGCTGTGTTAAAAAAGGACAGCGAGGGACTGTGACTAGCATCCATTGGCTCTCTCCTCCATGTTGCAGTGACCACTACTTAACTTCAACAGTGTTTATCCCGCTGTCCATGTTGCTGAAGGTGCAACATAATTACAGCCATTTCTGACTGAAAAGTTCTATTACCAAAATCCCTAATGTTTAGGGATTCCCTCAACTAGTGATGGCATTTTTGGCCGATACCGATATTAAAAATCTTAGCGGCCTTTTAAGCATTCTAGTTCAGTTAAATAGTTAACACACACATGGGCGCAGCGGTCTAAGGCACAGAGTCTCTGGTTCGAATCCAGGCTGTATCACATCCGGACATGATTGGAAGTCCCATAGGGCAGCGCACAATTGGCCCAGCGTCATCCGGGTTTAGCCAGGGTAGGCTGCCATTGTAAATAAGAATTTGTTGTTAACTGACTTGCCTAGTTAAATAAAGGTTACACACACACCACACTGATCAAAAAGTTATTTTGTTGGCATTTCCATGTCCCCATTACCAGTAAAACATAATAAAAACCTATTTCTTTCACTTACTTGCTGTGCTGTTTCATTGTTCATTTGTTCAGTCATTTCATTCTCAACCAGATTTATATGGAACACCGTTTGGGTCTTTGTGTCTAAAAATATACTATTTAACACTATTTGATGTGTCAAATAAGCTTGTTGACCAATCAGGACCTGAATATGACTGCACACCACATAATAATTTAACGTGTTCATACATTTTTTACGTTTTGATTACACTCACTTGTATTTCATATGTCACAACGATTCATCGATACAGCTATGATGCTGGTAAAGTTGGCTCGCACACCTACAGTGCTGGTAAAAAAAAGCTAGCTAGCTCATGGATGCAAGCAATGTTCTTCCACAAAAACATAGCAAAACGACATCTGTTTCAGTAGCTATATGGTTAGTTAGCTGACTATATAACTAGGTGTCATCATCTAAAATAACCCTCGGAAGATAGCCACAATAAGGATTAGCCGCAATAGTGGACTAGCCTTCAAAAGGCGGTTAGCCTTCAAAATAAAATATGGCATAATTCTACTATTTGCATCACTGTCAACGACATACTTTGATTTTGAAGGCAAACCTCAAATTCCACTGTTGTGCCTAATCCGTATTGTGGCTAGCTTCACAACACAACCCGTTCCGGTCGAGCCTTTCTAACCAGATGAAGCTAGCTGGCTGCTTATAACGTTAGCTTTGGGCAACAGGGTTAAGTAGCTGGCTAGCTATTTATTTTCATGAACTGAAGTTCAATTTCAGTACGTGAACAAGTGGCAACCTAGCTAATACTTACTCACAAGGATTCCTAAATCATTGCTAAGAATGATCAAATTAACTGCAGTTTTTACTGGTCATTGATTTCAGGCTGGTTGTATTGGTGCTAGCTAGATACCAAGCTAAAGCTAGCTACCCCAGAATTTGTGGTCGAACAAATTATGCTTTATTACCAACGCGGTATTGTAAACACATCGTTCGTGGCCGGTGTTTGCTTGTTTGCAGACTTTTTTTGTTCAGCTTTGACAGTGCTACTGTATCTTTTTTTGACATGCAAAGACCCAAATGGCGTTCCATAGTATGTATGTTGTGAAGCTAATAGCAGTGACACTATTACTGTGTAACTCCGGTAGGGCAGCATCGGGAATATAGCGCACTTGGTAGTGTTTACCAGTGCAGAGAACGGTTGATTGTCAAGGGCAATGAATTCCAGTATCTTGGCTTTAATGGATTTCGCCTTTGAGTTGTCTCGATTAATGTTTTTACTCTTTCAAATGACTACTCAACTTGTTGACTACTCAATCCACACAGCAGACATTGTGGGCTAGTTTAGGAATGCTGTGTTGCACGTATATGGCAAAATTTGACGTGGCGCCATTACGTCATGTACCTTAGTTATATAGGTATGCACGTCAGCTTTGACATCAGTTTTGCACATCGGCGTTAAACTAGACTTCCGATATGTTCACCAATATATCGTGCATCCCTACCCTCAACCTGCTCTCTTTACGTGACGCATGTATGCGTTGCATGCACGTGACCAATAGGGCCTGACTTATAGAATATTATAACAAACTCTGAACACGTGACAACTTAATGGATACAGAGGACGTGACAAGTAAACTCAAAACAGGGGAATGTTTACTGGTTGCTCAGAAGGTAAAGGGTGAAGTCGGATGTGTGGTATAAATTTGACGAGTTGTGGAAAATACTGGAGATCAAGACAAAGAAGGTAAGGAGCAAGTTCTGTGTCCATGTTATGTGTGGCAAACAGGTGCTGTTAGGTTACAATATAATTTTTTCGGATTGTTTGGAACAATGTAAACAACACTAAATAAATTATCAGGTTACCAGAGAGTCTGCTGAGATGTTTATTTTTTGTAAATCCTTTATTACAGCAAAGACTAAAAACAGTTGCATTCATTCGTGAATGCAATTTCCGAAATGGAACGGTTTATTTGTTTGCTAATTATTCAAGGATCACATTTATTTTATTTTAAAACGAAAATACTTGATTGCATTTAAAATCAGGAATGACATGTGATAATATGAATGATTGATAAAGTAGCTTGTATAAGTATTGAAATATAGGCCTAAGTAAGTTATGGTATTAAGACTAAACATGATGTGCTCTTTGGCCTCCAGTTCAGTGTTGGTTATACAAGGCTGCTATACTAAGCCTACTAAAGATAATGACATGACTTATTAATATTATTATTATTATGATGATGATGATCATAATAACAATAATAGTAATAACAAGATCAAGAAAAATGAGGTTATTATTATAATAAATGTAATATTTCTAACAGTTTGGAAGAGCGTAAACAACAGTAAATAAATAATAAGTATTACCAGACCAGGCGGTTCTAAATAAAAAGTGTAAATCTTTTATTACAACATAGCAACAAAAAAAACTGCTGAATTTGTGAAATTGTTTATCCAACATGTTGAGGCTTGGTCCTCACAGAATCAGTAGGCTATTAAACAAACAATTAAGCAGGATCTGTCTTGTTTCTGTAGATATGGAGGATTCATAAAGCCAGGCACATTTGAACAGTTAGGCTGTTGATTATAGACTTAATTAAGTTGGTTTCCTCTCTCCTCACTTTTATAAGACAGTTAAGGCAAGGGCTTTTTTCTCTTTTCCTACTTCCACTGCTGCCTCCGCCACATTATTCTCAACCCCAATATACTGTTAAACTTTGCTGTTATGCACATAGCAATATGGTCTAGGAAAAGGCGGCAATTCAACAGTGTTTTAGAACCGCGGACAGCCACCACTATCCAATGCGGGAGAAACAAATTATTTCATAACAAATATGCTATTAGTATTGCACCATTGTTCTTATGTTATAACCATATACAATTTCAGTAGTACATGTCTTAGTGATGGATTCACGGCCTCCACAATGGATCAGTCCACTCAGACAGGCGTGAATCAGACAGGTGTCTTGTACACCGTGAAATTATTCTTGTTTTTTGCTACTGTTCGACTAAAGAAATCTCTTTCGACCAACAGCCTATCGACCAAACAATCAACCAGTTGAATACTTCCAATTGGCGACAGATTTTCATGCAAATATTCAAAAATCTGCATATAAGAAAATATGCTCATTTTCTCACCAGTGGTGTTTTACCGAACTGACTTGTTGCGGATAAAATTCAGTGCGTGATGACGTAGTGCACAAAACACTGAATTTTTTCATACCAAATAAAAATCTAAAGTTCATTGTGTTTCCATTGCATCTTTTCTCTACCGATAGTTTTGTCACAAACTGTTGCGTTATATAGTGTATCTGCCAACTCTGGTCTCTGCATGTGCGCTCTAGACAACAGCTGGCAGATACAGTGCTGCTAGGCTATTGGACATGATGACATTATTATGGAAAAATAATATTTAATTTGAAGTTTTTTTTGTTGCTTCAATAGAGTGATCATTGACGTGCAACTATAGTTTTCCCTCACGAAAAATACATCAGTGCAATACATTCAGCAGAAATGGCCTCATTTTTATCAGATGACAACAGAAGTGAAACACTATTTGGCTAGCAGCCACACAAGTAAATGATCTAACAATGAAAAATCATATTTTTTTGTGTGCAAATACGATGTATGGCCATCATAGTTCTAATCTTTATCATAGAAAAAATGTAGCCAGCTACATTTGTTTTGCTTGAAGTTCATCTTGCATTTTAGCAGAGAAAAGCTACACCTGGAAAAGAAGCTACACATCAGTCAGAGCACTGTCTCCTGATAAAATTCCTGTTTGTGAATTCTCATCAGAGTAGAGAAGTGCAAGTGAAGCACCAAATTATCCTGACGCCGAGCAGAAATTAGAACAAAGAGCATTTTAGATCTGCGTTTACAAAACGCAGCAAGATATTTCTTATGCGTTTTTATAAAAAAAAAATTCTGCGTGAAACACTCTGCGTTAACACGACCCCTGCATTATGGACAATAGCTAGGCCTAGCTATAGGTCTACCTCAGGCCGTCACACTCAGCCAGGCAGCTTGATTTAACGGCGCCTCACCACTCACTGGAAGCTGAATCGTCTGCCGCTCTCCTCTGTAAACCATTGACTCAGAATGACTAAGACTGCTGGGCTCTGCTCTGACACTGGAGATGGGGGATTTGGCTCTGTGGAATGTCACCTGGGTTTTATTCCAAGCCAGGTCGCTATGGCTGGGCAGGCCCATGATAGCCTTTTGTAGTGGTTGCCATGGAAACCATGCATGGGAACAGGCAATCAGGTTCCCCTCTCCCTGATGCTGTGGAGTAGGTGAAGTTTCCCCTAGACGCTGGGTCAGTTTTGTATTTTTCCCACACATAGATAAGGTTAGGATTGTGGGCAGGGGAAACTGATCCTAGATCTGTACTTTGGCGAAACCTCTGATTAGAGTTAGAGTAACTACTTTGTGCATATGTGTGCATTTTCTATTTCAATTCTCATGCAGAGGAACATGGCCCTTGTTGTACCTTGTGCTTTCATTCACAATTCAAATATTTCTGAACTTTTATTTGAGTTAGTTTGTAGGCCTCTCTGTCTGAATCCAATTATTGCATTGTCTTTATAGATTAACAGCTCCTCTTGTCTCAGATCTCATAAATATTTCAGCCTGTGCTCCCATGTTCAGTTTCCTCAGTAGAATGTCATAGGCAGCTGAGCTGCATGTATTCAGTTTCCTCAGTAGAATGTCATAGGCAGCTGAGCTGCATGTATTCAGTTTCCTCAGTAGAATGTCATAGACAGCTGAGCTGCATGTATTCAGTTTCCTCAGTAGAATGTCATAGGCAGCTGAGCTGCATGTTCAGTTTCCTCAGTAGAATGTCATAGACACCTGAGCTGCATGTATTCAGTTTCCTCAGTAGAATGTCATAGACACCTGAGCTGCATGTATTCAGTTTCCTCAGTAGAATGTCATAGACAGCTGAGCTGCATGTATTCAGTTTCCTCAGTAGAATGTCATAGACAGCTGAGCTGCATGTATTCAGTTTCCTCAGTAGAATGTCATAGACACCTGAGCTGCATGTATTCAGTTTCCTCAGTAGAATGTCATAGACACCTGAGCTGCATGTATTCAGTTTCCTCAGTAGAATGTCATAGACAGCTGAGCTGCATGTATTCAGTTTCCTCAGTAGAATGTCATAGACACCTGAGCTGCATGTATTCAGTTTCCTCAGTAGAATGTCATAGACAGCTAAGCTGCATGTATTCAGTTTCCTCAGTAGAATGTCATAGACAGCTGAGCTGCATGTATTCAGTTTCCTCAGTAGAATGTCATAGACACCTGAGCTGCATGTATTCAGTTTCCTCAGTAGAATGTCATAGACACCTGAGCTGCATGTATTCAGTTTCCTCAGTAGAATGTCATAGACAGCTGAGCTGCATGTATTCAGTTTCCTCAGTAGAATGTCATAGACACCTGAGCTGCATGTATTCAGTTTCCTCAGTAGAATGTCATAGACACCTGAGCTGCATGTAGTCAGTTTCCTCAGTAGAATGTCATAGACACCTGAGCTGCATGTATTCAGTTTCCTCAGTAGAATGTCATAGACACCTGAGCTGCATGTATTCAGTTTCCTCAGTAGAATGTCATAGACAGCTGAGCTGCATGTATTCAGTTTCCTCAGTAGAATGTCATAGACACCTGAGCTGCATGTATTCAGTTTCCTCAGTAGAATGTCATAGACACCTGAGCTGCATGTAGTCAGTTTCCTCAGTAGAATGTCATAGGCAGCTGAGCTGCATATTACTTAAACCCTGTTCCTTTATCTGAATCCTGATTTTCTGTGTCTCTGCTTAGTTGACTGTGGCAGAATCAATAGATTTTTTTATTTGAGATGTCATCAGGCTTTCACGATTAAAACATTCCCAAACATTCGCGTGAAACTGAAAGCGCGAACCACAGCTTTTAATCAGGGCAAGGTGACCGGAAACATGACCGAATACAAACAGTGTAGCTATTCCCTCCGCAAGGCAATTAAACAAGCTAAGCGTCAGTATAGAGACAATTCAACGGCTCAGACACGAGGTATGTGGCAGGGTCTACAGTCAATCACGGATTACAAAAAGAAAACCAGCCCAGTCACGGACCAGGATGCCTTGCTCCCAGGCAGACTAAATCACTTTTTTGGCCCACTTTGAGGACAATACAGTGCCACTGACACGGCCCGCAACCAAAACATGCGGACTCTCCTTCACTGCAGCCGAGGTGAGTAAAACATTTAAACGTGTTAACCCTCGCAAGGCTGCAGGCCCAGACGGCATCCCCAGCCGCACCCTCAGAGCATGCGCAGACCAGCTGGCTGGTGTGTTTACGGACATATTCAATCAATCCTTATCCCAGTCTGCTGTTCCCACATGCTTCAAGAGGTGCCACCATTGTCCCTGTTCCCAAGAAAGCTAAGGTAACTGAGCTAACTCACTTCCGTCATCATGAAGTGCTTTGAGAGACTAGTCAAGGACCATATCACCTCCACCCTACCTGACACCCTAGACCCACTCCAATTTGCTTACCGCCCAAATAGGTCCACAGGAGATGCAATCTCAACCACACTGCACACTGCCCTAACCCATCTGGACAAGAGGAATACCTATGTGAGAATGCTGTTCATCGACTACAGCTCAGATTTAACACCATAGTACCCTCCAAACTCGTCATCAAGCTCGAGACCCTGGGTCTCGACCCTGCCCTGTGCAACTGGGTACTGGACTTCCTGACGGGCCGCCCCCAGGTGGTGAGGGTAGATAACAACATCTCCACCCCGCTGATCCTTAACACTGGGGCCCCACAAGGGTGCGTTCTGAGCCCTCTCCTGTACTCCCTGTTCATCCACGACTGCGTGGCCACGCACGCCTCCAACTCAATCATCAAGTTTGCGGACGACACAACAGTGGTAGGCTTGATTACCAACAACGACGAGACGGCCTACAGGGAGGAGGTGAGGGCCCTCGGAGTGTGGTGTCAGGAAAATAACAAAACTAAGGAGATGATTGTGGATTTCAGGAAACAGCAGAGGGAACACCCCCCTATCCACATCGATGGGACAGTAGTGGAGAGGGTAGTAAGTTTTAAGTCCCTCGGCGTACACATCACAGACAAACTGAATTGGTCCACCCACACAGACAGCATCGTGAAGAAGGCGCAGCAACCTCAGGAGGCTGAAGAAATTCGGCTTGTCACCAAAAGCACTCACAAACTTCTACAGATGCACAATCGAGAGCATCCTGTCGGGCTGTATCACCGCCTGGTACAGCAACTGCTCCACCCACAACCGTAAGGCTCTCCAGAGGGTAGTGAGGTCTGCACAACGCATCACCGGGGGCAAACTACCTGCCCTCCAGGACACCTACACCACCCGATGTCACAGGAAGGCCATAAAGATCATCAAGAACAACCACCCGAGCCACTGCCTGTTCACCCCGCAATCATCCAGAAGGCGAGGTCAGTACAGGTGCATCAAAGCTGGGACCGAAAAACAGCTTCTATCTCAAGGCCATCAGACTGTTAAACAGCCACCACTAACATTGAGTGGCTGCTGCCAACACACTGACTCAACTCCAGCCATTTTAATAATGGGAATTGATGTAAAATATATCACTAGCCACTTTAAACAGTGCTACTTAATATAATGTTTACATACCCTACATTATTCATCTCATATGTATATGTATATACTGTACTCTATATCCTCTACTGCATCTTTATGTAAAACATGTATCACTAGCCACTTTAAACTATGCCTCTTTGTTTACATACCCTACATTACTCATCTCATATGTATATACTGTACTCTATACCATCTACTGCATCTTGCCTATGCCGCTCTGTACCATCACTCATTCATATATCTTTATGTACATTTTCTTCATCCCTTTACACTTGTGTGTATAAGGTAGTAGTTTTGGAATTGTTAGTTAGATTACTCGTTGGTTATTACTGCATTGTCGGAACTAGAAGCACAAGCATTTCGCTACACTCGCATTAACATCTGCTAACCATGTGTATGTGACAAATACATTTGATTCTTTTTCGTGTGTGTGTGTGTGTGCGCACTGAATATACAGATGTCGCTTGTCTCTCCTGTTCTGTTCTGTTGGGGTGATATTGATGACGGGGTCCTTCTCCTAGGCAGGCTGCCTGTGAGGAGAGAAATTAGGTGCTCCAAACTAGAGCATCTCCTCTCGCCGACGCTTTAAATAGCACACACACAATCACATTGTACAACTTCTACTGAGGGCACAGGGAAGGAACAAGGCAACTACTCTCTCCAGGTGTGCTCTCTCCTCCTTTCTTTCTCCGATAAAAGAGCCTTCTAATCTTGACACATGAAGGATATCCTATCTGCTCCCTCTATCTGTCACACATAAGACTTATTCTACCTCTGACTCTCTCTCTCTCTGACTCTGTGTGTGTGTGTGTCCCCCCCCCCCCCCCCCCCCCCAAGGAGATTCAAGGCTCTGTGGACTAGTATCTCAAAGTAGCACTGCTTTTTACTCTGCTGCTAATCCCAATAGGATAGTTCTCTATTTTCTTTAAACACCTCCCTCTTGCCATCTTCTCTTGCCTCCTTTAATATTCCCTCTTTGAATCTTATCTGTCTGTGGATACAGAGTCAATCACACAAGCACTTCATTTCTTTGTGAAGCTGTGCTGTTTCACATTCCCTCGCTGTAACCACCTCCCTCCTGACAGAAATTGGCCTGATCATTTTTTTTTAATAATGTGAATGAAAGTCTAGTAGGCCTTCTGCTGCTGCTGCTGTAATCATGTTGAAGCGGACGGTTTTAAAAGCCTGGATGTATCTCGGCCCAAACTGGTTTCAGTCAGTTTAGGGTTTGAGATCATAACACTTGTATTTGTGACCCTTTGACTTGGCAGTGAGACACCAATGTTTTAATTGGTCGCTAGGTTCACAATTTGCTTATTTATTTATTATCATAATTTATTCAAACCGCAATTGGTATGCAAACCAGCTATTAAAATTGTTGGTCCGAAGTCTTGGTTGAATCTTTGTGATGCGCAATTGTAATCATGCTCTTTTTGAATGAATATTCCCCTAAAAACATCTTCCCATTTTAAATGTGGACTGCCAAGTACGTCTACCCAGCAGAATAATATCATGATGACTCGTTTTGCAAACTCTGCCATCACATGTAGCCTACACTGTACAAAAGCACCGCTAGCCAAACACAACTGTCTCCTACGAGGCACGTAATTGAATTAAAGGACAACTACACTCTCCACATTTTTTTTCTCTCCCCCAGACCTGAAAAGTGGTCTCTTGATGTGGTTTAAAAAAGAGGGTTTGAAGGAGACCTATAATACTGTAGGCTCAAACTTGTTTTAGTCAAATTGTTATTGGGCCTCATTGTGTGTCCATTTTCTGCTTAACTACCATCATGATGACTGGATGTTTATTTAGCCAACAGGAGAGCAGATAATTCAGTCATCCTCTCTCTGTGCTGACAAACATACAGACTTGGGGACGGCTCAGAGGATTTACTATCCTTAACGCCTTCACTATCCTTAACGCCTTCACTATCCTTAACGCCTTCCTCTGGTGCCTCTCTTTACACTTTGATGGGACAGACGTGTGTCAGCTAATAGACCAAAGAGCCTCTGAACTTGGCCTTCATAAAATGGAGCTGTCCATGACTTTGTCTGGCTTAGATGCTATTCAGCATAACTTCTGTGGCTGTGGTTGAGAGCTTCAGGTTCCTTGGTGTCCACATCACCAACAAACTATCATGGTCCAAGCACGCCAAGACAGTCGTGAAGAGGGCACAACAAAACCTATTCCCCCTCAGGTGACTGAAAAGATTTGGCATGCGTCCTCAGATCCTCAAAAGGTTCTACAGCTGCACCATCGAGAGCATCATGAGTGGTTGCATCACTGCCTGGTATGGCAACTGCTCAGCCTCTGACCGCAAGGCACTACAGAGGGTAGTGCGCACGACCCAGTACATCAAGCTCCCTGCCATCCAGGACCTCTATATACCTCCATCCAGGATGACTGAAGTGTCAGAGGAAGGCCCAAAAAATTGTCAAAGACTCCCTAGTCATAGACTGTTCTCTCTCTGCATTGTTGGTTAAGGGCTTGTAAGCAAGCATTTCACTGTAAGGTCTGCACCTGTTGTATTCGGCACGTGTGACAAATAACATTTGATTTGTGGTGTTATTGATTTTGGTTGTGGTTACTTCAGGTCAGATCTATAGAGGTCGAACAGGAAGCTATTTAAATTCAATAATGTGACATTGTCCCCATGGTTACCACGGCAGTCCTTCATTTCAAAGGCTATTCCATATATATAATGCATTTTTGCTGCCACTTTTAAGAGGAAGGCAAAATCGAATGATCATTTAAAGTTTCTCCCCTTTCATTTTTATAAATGTTGACAAATGCCAACGTCTAACTTTCTATGCCAGTACAGGCTTACAGACTTCTACCTCCAAGCTACACTGTAGTTTGATATGGTATAGCCTATTTGAAATACAAACCAGTGTCGTCTACATAATGTTGGATGACTGGATCAGTTGGGGTCAGTGTTGTTAGGACTACTACCCTGTTTACTACTGTTGACTGTCACTACTCAAAATAGAATCCAGTCAGTCCTGTTGGCCTGGGCCACTTCTTCTCTGCCATTTTGTTATTTCTGTAAACAAAGCTACGAACACCCACCGCCACCACCTTTCACATCAACACAAACGAGCGTTAAGGCATGCTTCTGACCGTGCCAGAGGAAACTCACAGAACAGAAAACAGAATCAGACTGTCAATGGATGGAAGACCCTCGTACCACACAAAGCATTGAAACCTGCCCTAGTGTTGGGCTGGTGGCTAGTCACCGGAACAGTATAATATAATTGAGGTTTATTTGTTATGACGTCAGTATCTGGTGGTTTTTAATCATTTTAAGTGGGAATCACTCAATTGGGTCGTTGGTTTCCTACATCTTTGTCTTAGCTTAGCCCATAGCTTTGTTACATTTCTGACTGCTATTGTGGTGGTTCACTTCTGACAGTTATTCTGCAGTGGTTTAAAAAGGAAGTTCTCTTATTAAGGGAAGAATTGATATGATATGAAGCCGACATGTTTTGGTTTGTAGCAAGCATTCAGTTTGTTAGTTTCTTACCACTCTGGTCTTCTCTATGTCTTTGTTAAACTGTTACATTTCTGACTGTTATTCCAGTGGTTTAAAAGGGGGAAGTCCTCTCAGTGAAGAGTTTGTTCTGTGGGTGCAGTCTGACTGTATCCTCCTCAGCTATCAGACGGATCACCACACTCTGGAGGGCACAGAGCAAGGACGAGACGCTGCAGAGTGTGTGTGCGTGTGGGTGGCTGTGTATGGGTGCGTGCGCACGTGCTTGTGGGTGGCTGTGTGTGGGTGGGTGTTTGTTGTATGCTGATGGGGGAGGGGGTCTTGAGGGGTTGCTTCTTCCAACCTCATCTCCTTTGCAGCGGACTTTGTAATCATGACTTCCATGCTTTGTTGGAAGTACTAGGTTAACATCAGTGTTGTCAGTCCCTATAGTAGAGTACCTGCCTGGAGTTGTAAAATTTCAGACATTTGAATATGAATGACCTGCCAAAGAGAAAGTGGAAGAACTTGTTTCCCTGTTGACTGTTTAAACTGCTAACTGATCAGACCCGTTGCCCCTGGTCCTTTGTAGCTTTGGCTGCATCAGTGGATCAGTGACTGGACACCCACCAGGGATGATATTACCTGACACAGAGGTCACAAAGAGGAAGGGCATTGACACACACACACACACATACACGCCACCACAATCTCTTCCCAATATTAGCTTGATCGTCCCTTTGCCAATAAAGGACTTATCCCATCACCATCGCTGCACAGTGAAACAACGCACTGAATAAGCAAAGCAATATCAAACCAGCAACCTGCTAAACATCTCTCTCAGTAAGGGTTGTAATGACATGGAAATGTTGTTCTGCAGGTAATGTATTTGTGTTGGGCTGCCTTTTTTAAAAGCTTTGACTTTTCCAACCAAACACAGTAGGAAGTGCTCTTGAAAATGAGCCTCTTCCCTTAGTTAGTAAATTATACTTTTTTTTGGTTCATCCCAAATGGCACCCTATTCCCTACATCATGTACAGATTATTTTAACATAGCACTATGGGCCATGGTCAGAAGTAGTGCACTAGGGATTAGGGTGTCAATAAGGACACTGCCATTGCGTGGTGGCCATTAAGCATTCTTTGCCTGTCCTCAGGGCACAGTGATTCATGAGGCAAAGGCCAAGCTAAACCTGCAGTGGTATATTACATTGTATTACTATTGCTATTTTAGGAATATAATATCAGAGCTACATTTACTCCGTAGTCAGGCAAGTTTCATGCATTTAATTCATTGTATACAAACTGCCAAGTTGACAAATCCTAAAGGAGTGTTTTTCAGTTGCATCTTCCCCAGTCTCCCTTCAGCTATGCTTACTCATCTGTACAGGCAGATTAAATCAATGTTGTTGCATTGAAGAGTGCGTTTCGCTTTATGTAAACACACACCTGCTAATCGCTAGCCAAAGGCGACCAAAGACTCGCACGGATGAAAAGCTCAGTTGTTGAGACGGGACTTTTTAGATGGGCTGTTTATGCCGAAGAGTTTATCCTTGATCTTTGTGTGTGATAATATGGTAATATACCACTGCAGGTTTAGTCTAACAGACACACACTGCACATTTCTGGATGGATTATATTGCCTTTATCATCGGTAGCTTGCTTACAGTAAGTAGCCTACTAGCTACTTGACCGGATCACATACTACAGAGTGAGAGAGATCAGATGATAACGGGGATACAGAGACACCTGTCCCAGACACCCGTAAAGGCCTTATGGTGACTCCTGATTCCACTGAGAGGTTGGGTTCAGCTCAGAGTTCAGATCAAACTCCTATTGACTGTCACCCAGTGCCTCAGAATGACTTGCTGCGTCACCGCTCGGTATGGAAACTGCCACCCAGGGCCTCAGAATGACTGGCTGCGTCACCGCTCGGTATGGAAACTGCCACCCAGGGCCTCAGAATGACTGGCTGCGTCACCGCTCGGTATGGAAACTGCCACCCAGGGCCTCAGAATGACTGGCTGCGTCACCGCTCGGTATGGAAACTGCCACCCAGGGCCTCAGAATGACTGGCTGCGTCACCGCTCGGTATGGAAACTGCCATCCAGGGCCTCAGAATGACTGGCTGCGTCACCGCTCGGTATGGAAACTGCCATCCAGGGCCTCAGAATGACTGGCTGCGTCACCGCTCGGTATGGAAACTGCCATCCAGGGCCTCAGAATGACTGGCTGCGTCACCGCTCGGTATGGAAACTGCCATCCAGGGCCTCAGAATGACTGGCTGCGTCACCGCTCGGTATGGAAACTGCCATCCAGGGCCTCAGAATGACTGGCTGCGTCACCGCTCAGTATGGAAACTGCCACCCAGGGCCTCAGAATGACTGGCTGCGTCACCGCTCGGTATGGAAACTGCCACCCAGGGCCTCAGAATGACTGGCTGCGTCACCGCTCGGTATGGAAACTGCCACCCAGGGCCTCAGAATGACTGGCTGCGTCACCGCTCAGTATGGAAACTGCCACCCAGGGCCTCAGAATGACTGGCTGCGTCACCGCTCAGTATGGAAACTGCCACCCAGGGCCTCAGAATGACTGGCTGCGTCACCGCTCGGTATGGAAACTGCCATCCAAGACCTCTATACCAGACGGTGTCCCTGATTTAAGTGTTGATCGTCTCTAATAGAAGTGCCCGATGGTGGCTCTTTACAGCGAGACGGGGGGCCGGCGGCGTTGTGCTGTAGTCGTAACCTAGCCGCCATCCCTTTGCATACTAATTGCAGTGTGGCTTTTAGCGAGGGCCGGGCGCCATTAGAGCCGTTATCGTCCCTGACACCTCGGCGACCTGAACGGCACCGGCGCGCTCACCCACAGCCATGTGTAATTATCCCCCTGAGTGGAGGGAGGCTGGCTGTCAGGCCTGTCTGTGGGAGAGGCTAACTCTAGCCAGACATAACGCTCAGCTCACTCTGTTCCTATGATACGCTTCGGTTGCTTCTGTTGTCGTTCTCGTAGTGCCACTTTCATTCAGTGTCGTTTCAAACACCCTCTTTAGACGTCATTGTAATGATTGTATCCTCTTGTACATTTTACATTTGAGTTATCTAGCAGACGCTCTGATCCAGAGCCACTTACAGGAGCAGTTTGGGTTAAGTGCCTTGCTCAAGGGCACATGGACATATATTTTTTCTCTCCACCTAGCCGGCTCGGGGACTCGAACCAGTGACCTTTCGGTGTGCTCTTAAACACTAGGCTGCCTGCCGCCCTTGTACTTACCAGAGCAATGCTTACTCGGGTCCCACAACACCCTCTGCTATTCTAGTGTGTCAGTCTCACACGTACGTCTCGTATGGCCAAGTTTAGTTGCATGCAGACTCGGTCTCATGCAGACATCTTTGCCAGCTCCTGCTCACGCTGCATTACAAATGTGCCTCATACAGCAGTTTCACACAGTGCATTTCACACAGTGCATTTCACACAGTGCATTTCATACACACTTGTCTTGTTTAAAGGTTCTATCCTCTGTTGAAACGGCCTTGACTATTTCACCCAGCCCTTTTGATGTCAGCCTATTGACTGGCTGACTGATGTTTCCTCTCAAGAACATGGGCACTCCAGTGACTTGTCTGGCCTTGGATAACACCTGGCTTGAACTATACTGTCCACCCCCTGACTATTCAAGTGGCTTAACCAATGAAGCAGGCAGGCATCCACCATGGAAAGATTTTGCATTGCTAGAAGGACCTTCTTACTACAGCGTAAGAGCACTGAGCGGTTACTCACTGATTGTAGGTTGTTCAGGTTGTACAGGTTTCTCCATTTTGAGTTGTTTGTGTGTCCCAGTAATATTGGGTGTAGTGTGACTGTCGTGTTTCTCTCTCTTACTCACGAATGTGGGCGCTGGAATCTCCTCCTCCTCTGCTCTTATGGCAGCGTCCCGTTCCATTGTGTTCTGGTGTCAGGGTGTCTTGTCATGCACGGTGTGGTGTCGGCCTAGGCCTCTTACACCCATGTGATTCATCACGTCATTGTCTGGAAGGAGGCTTGCTGGCAGTGGGGTAATCCAGGTTGAAGCTAGGTGACATTGCATCATTGTCCTGATTCCTTTTGTTACTAGTGTTGTGGCTCCAAATGATCCCACATTCTGATCTCTAAATTGTAGTATAAACAGTGTGTGTGTGGTGGTTGAGGTGACCTCGGTAATCTAGTGTTGCTGTGTGAATGGCCAAGACAGGCTGGGGCCTATTGATTGATGGCTTTGATTCATCCTGTACCCTTGACTTGTTTTTCCTTTGTCTGTGTGAAACAGCCAATGTGGCACGCCGAGGCGGTCTTAACTCTTCATCCCCCTGCAAAGCCCTCTCCCGAGAGAGGAGGAGGCAGGGGGAGACACTGAGCACAGCCTGTCAGGTTGGCGTGACGGAACACTCATAGTCACGATTCCCGGGCGGTGACATGCCTCGTCTGGCCAGCCCAGGATGATGGTTCATCTGTGGATGGAATTACAGCTGCGTCTGATTGGTGGGTAGGGAGGTTCTAGGGGTGATGCTGTCACCCACTGCCATAAAACAACGTCAAACATGGATAGATTGAGGTAGGTGGCCGTACAGCTGCCGGTTAGACTGCACCCCCCCCGCCTCAGAACTAGGAGGAACTGCACTCCGCACATTCGATGCAATTCATAAACACCTCCACAACACAACGCAGGCCAACTGTTTACATTCACACAGCTGCCAAAATGCTGAAGTGACATATTGGCTACACTCCAGATTTTGACTTCTCAGGAATAGGCAGTATTCGGAAATTTGGATGACTGAGGTGCCCAAAGTAAACTGCCTGTTACTCAGGACCAGAAGCTATGATATGCATATAATTGGTAGTATTGGATAGAAAACACTCTAAAGTTTCCAAAACTGTTAAACTAATGTCTGTGAGTATAACAGAACCGATGTGGCAATCGAAAACCCAAGGATAATTTTTTTTTTCTCGAGTTGGCTACACTCCAGATGTTAACCACTGTTCTTTGCCATTGTCTGCTATGGAATGCAGCATGATTGATGCAACATGTTTACAGGCAGCATGTGGTTAGCTGTGCCAGCTCACTTCCTTTGCAGGGAAGGTGTAGGCCTGTTTCACAAAGCTGCATTGCCTTTCCTTTACGTTCCTCTCTGTGTGAGGGATTTCACCTTCTCTGCTGAGACGTCTCGTTAGTCAAATCAAATCAAGTCAGTTTATTTGTCACGTGCGCCGATTACAACAGCTGTAGACCTTACAGTGAAATGCTTACTCACAGGCTCTAACCAACAGTGCAAAAAAGGTATTAGGTGAACAATAGGTAAGTAAAGAAATAAAAACAACAGTAAAAAGACAATGAAAAACAGGCTATAAAAGTAGCTACATACAGACACCGGTTAGTCAGGCTGATTGAGGTAAAGAGCAGAGTAGAAACCACAGCAGGAAACCTCTGCCTGGACTAATACAGAAACAGTATAGGCCTAGTTTGTGGGACCTGTGTAGATGCACACACTCACGCACACCATCAGGTTCACTGAACATTCTCAATCTATCCATGTTTGAGGTTGTTTTATGGCAATGTGTATATCCTCCCTACCCACCAATCAGATGCAGCTGTAATTCCATCCGCAGATGAACCATCATCCTGGGCTGGCCAGACGAGGCATGTCACCGCCCGGGAATCGTGACTATGAGTGTTCCGTCACGCCAACCTGACAGGCCGTGTCTCCCCCCGCCTCCTTCCTTTCTCCCCCTCTCTCCTCCTGCCTCCCCCCGCCTCCCTCCTGTCTCCCCCTGTCCTTTGTTGGGAGAGGACTTTGCAGGGGGATGAAGAGTTAAGACCGGCCGGTGTGCCACACTGGCTGTTACACACACACACAAAATGTACTAGCATTTTATCATGGTTATACATCCTCTTTCCCTCCTGTGCTTTTATAGCAGGGTGAGTAAGGGCAGAACATTACTGTTGTACACATTCATCTATGTTGAGTGTTGAGGGGTTCAGCTGTGTAATATATGCAACACAGTGATGTTCATTAACAAGGAGTGGCTCTCCTGCCTGCACAGCAAGCCTGCGGATGAGAGAAAGAGGCCCAATGTTCTTCCTTTGAGAGACTGAAGCAAACGAACATTTCATCCTTCACTAGGTCACATGATTATTAGCTTCTGGAGGCCATGTTATTTCAAGCAGAAACGCTGCTGTATCAGGGAGTAATGCAGCTCTGTGTAGTTGTGAACTTGCGATAATGCGGTCCACCAATTTGGCAAATTAGCTCTATACCGTACATCCGTGCTTAGCATGGTTTGGGAAGCTATTTGTAGACTCTCAAGTTGTATTCAATGAACCGGTAACTTTTTTGGGGGGGGGGATTACAAGCACTCTGCTGCCTTGTGTGAAAGGATGTAAAGCTTTCTATAAAGTAAAATGCTAATTGTATCACAGTTAACATTTATTTTGATGAGTACATGAATTAAAACATATATTCTTGGACATTTTTGTATTTTTTTTTTGGAGACGCAGTAGCAGATTTGATGGACTATGGCCCTACGATGTGTGTTGATGGGAAACGGCAAACAGCAGGGTGAGTGAGCCTGGCCTCAGTATTGATGTTCACTGGCTCAGGCATGTGAGGAAGTCCATGTGATCCAGGAGATCTACAATACCCAGCTGTCTGTTTTTCTATACAGACCGAGCTATGTGAGGAGGCCCTGCTACTCTGCTACACTACAGATGGCCGCAACACACACACACACACACACACACACACACACACACACACACACACACACACACACACAGTGCGATCAGGGAATGCTCTGGCCCCTTAGAGGTAGAGTCATCAGCTGTTATAATTTTATGTCCAACTGACCGCTTTCTCACCAGGCTGTGCTCACTCCATATGCTCTGGTTTGATCAGGAGGCCTAACATGGAGTCACTGTGGGATTATTCATAGCAGAGAGGACACTAGACCTCGACCTTTCAGACTCCGAGTGAGACTTGCTTGCTAACTTGCCTCTACTCCGTCACAGAGTAATTAGCAGGTATTGTCTTTTGGCTCAATTTCTGGGCCAAAACAACAACAAGATGGCTGTGGGTGGAGTGTAGGGCCAGATCTCCTGTCGACACAGCTCTGGGAACAGACAGAGGAAGCCTCGCCGATGGCATTTATCACGTAGTAAGAATCGCAGGAAGGTGTAGTGATTGAGTAGAGGCGTCTCAGGATGAGAACATGCCGAGGCAGCAACGTGCTTCCTGATTCCCAATGGAGGACCACAGTTCTCTGACACTGGTGTCAAATATTAGCATTTGGCCATATTGTAACCAATAATTCACCACAATTTGACCACAGTGCTAGAGATTAGTGTCTGTCTGATATGAAGTGACCAACCAATAATTAGCCCCACATTGACATGATGTTAGTAAGGTTTGGTGTAAATTGAAGTTTGAAATGGAAGCATCTGTTAAAAGGAAGTGAAAATAGCCTAGTAAACGAGGAATGTTTCCCAAGCATTCACCACAGCTCTGACCTTCTTCAATGGTAAATCATTAACGTGCTTCATCACAAACTTGGCTGTTGGCCAGTTTTTTGGAATATTTGTCTACTGATTTAATGACGAGCTCATATTATGCAACTAGGAAGTGTGGTATGAGAACAGTGTGAAAGTACGAGGCTAGATCCTTTTTTCACTTCAAGAAGACTTTGAAGTACGTTACAATGATCAGTGATGATGACAGTATATTGACTGTCTGGTTGTCTGTTCTCTAAATACATCTATTTGAAGTCTGTCTGCTGGCTGGTTTGAGGCTGTGGACGACAGTCCTCCTATGTGAGTCTGCCAGATCACTATGCACAGACTCACATGCTCATATGGCAGAAGAGATGCTGCACTGTGCCTGGCTCAGTGACCATCTCCCTGCTCTACTAGGCTGTACCTATCCCTCTCTTTCTCTTTTTCTCTTTCTCTTTTTCTCTTTTTTTCTCTCTTTCTCTCTCTCTCCCTCTCTCTCTTTCTCTCTCTTTCTCTCTCCCCCCCACCACCTTTGTCAGGACTTCCCTAATGCTTGTTCTCAAAGGCAGACGCACGTTCCGGGTGTAAAGTTTAAGGTTCAATTACGGGTGACCAGACCCACCATCACCCTCAGCAATTGAATCAATGCAGTCTTGTCAGAGTGTCTACATGGGAATGGTTATTCTGAAATATCTGCCACTGAGAGAGAGAGAGAGGGGGTGGGGGTGGGGGGGGGAGAGCGGCGTAGGATGAGAGAGCGAGCGATAAAGACGGTGAGAGAGGAAGAGTGACAGAGAGGTAGAGAAAAAGGCCAGTGCACAGCCATTGTACAAACTGAAGTGGTTTTGAAGTGTGGCTGTGGACAAGCCCTGAATGAGACACTGTATCCCCTGTATGCCACTACGTTCACCAGCTACACCACTGGTCTGCTGCTCCATGGCTGTGGACAAGCCCTGAATGAGACACTGTATCCCCTGTATGCCACTACGTTCACCAGCTACACCACTGGTCTGCTGCTCCATGGATGGATGTCCTGCTGACATAATCAAGTCCCTGGGCCTTTTCTAAACAAACAAAGAAGGGACTACAGATGACAACTATTTGGCTGGTACAATCTGGCACATTTACAGCAAATCTTGATCAATGTGCATTGTCCAATAAACATAAAATCCACGTGAGTAATGGATTTGTTAAAGAAAGATCGAGGCCTACCCGCACATTGTTGAACGCTTACAATATTATTGTGCAACGTTTAGACCCAAAGGTCTTCGACATCGTAACTTTACTCTTTGTACCCTGGATGTGCAAGTCACTGGATGTGCGTACACGACCTCTAAAGTACAAATACAACAATGCGCTAGGATGGTCAACAACTGTTTTTGAAGGTGAAGAGGTCATGCAGTGGCTGTGGGGGATCTGTAGTAATTAAGTCTGCTAATTAGCAGCTGGGTAGTCTCTCTCTCTCTCTGTGTGTGTGTGTCCTCATTATGTTCATATCTCCTATGCAAAAACAACCTAGCTGGATGCAGACAGCAGCTCCTCCGTGATGTATATTGCCTCACCCAGGCTCCATCCATAATGCTATTTATAGCCACCCATGTTGTTTCAGAATAACACCAAGCCTCCTGCTCTCCTGCACATCAGCCCATATGTAGGTAGTTAAGGTAGTATGCAAAACCAATAAGCCTCGGTGCATACTTGAACCACATTCTGTATTGTAGATATGTAGTGGTGTAATTATGTTATATGGTGTACTGTTTTATGTGTAATCTTAATGTGTTTGGACTGCAGGAAGAGTAGTTGCTGTCTTGGCATCAGCTAATTGGGATCCCTAATAAATACCAATCATTTAGTATGGTTACATGCAGAATATATTATGATTATTGTGAATGGTCAGGTTAATATAATAGTTAGATTGAAGTGTTTTACGTGCTTTGCAAGAAGAACGATCTCCCTAATAATCCTGTTTTTACATGGACACATCTGAACTCGGGCTACCCGATGGGACTTTTGATACATGCAGAAAATCGGCAGTGACCATGTTATTTTTGTGAAGCTTATTTAATTCTAAGTTTGGACATAATGTTTGTATTTGAAAACTATTTCTAAGATGCATACTTTTGAAGTTTTTCCGAACTCATGCACTCAACTCTTCTAACTCGTGCGATAGAAGGAACGCTGGTGCTGATCGTGCTAGCACACCCGCTGATAAAATCTGCCGCTCTAACTCTGATTTAAGACATTTACATCTCCTAAAAATCAGACTGATTTGCTCACAAAACCAGGTGTTTTAATTGGCTAATGCTTACTTCGATTATGACCTGAAGCCGATTTTTAAGATGAGCAGAATAAGGTGTTTACATGACTATTGGTATATTCAACCTTCTGTCATAATCAGTTTAATATCTAATTATTAGTGTGCATGTAAACACACACTGTGCCTATTCTTTCTTCATCACCTGTTGATCTGGTCTTCTGCTTTTAAAGGGCCGACTTCTCTCCCATGTTTGTAGGTGGTCTATTGTCATGCAACTTTTCACTATAGTTTAATTAAAATCAGAGCTGGGTTCAAATACATGTGTATTTCAGTATCTGGTATTTGAGTATTTTCAAATACACAGCCCAAAATTAGTACTTTAAATGGTTATTATGTCTACCAAGTTGTATTTGTCTTTTTCAAATACTTATTTCAAATACTTATTTCAGATACCTGGGTTAAATGCATATTTGAGTCAGTGTATTTGAGTCTTTTTCAAATACTTTCCAAGTTTTTATCTGTACATGTATTCTCGTTCCCAGAAAGAGTCCATTAGAAAATACGTTTCCTGGAAGACTGTTTTGACAGTAGATAGCACCTATTTATGAAGTATATTTTACTTAGAATGACCGTGCTTTGTTGATGTAAAATGTAATGTCTTCTCAGAAAGATCAGCCAGCCTCTCATATCAGAGAGCAGATTTGGAGGTTTCCTGGAAAAGCAAAAAGGGACTCGTAAGACTGTCTAATGAGGGTCATTTCCTGACCGCCCCTCACCCTTTCCTCACGGGCGGGACGGCCCATTCAGCTGCTGAACCAACACCATGTCAGATCACTACTATAGATAGCACCAATGGTCTAGACAGCAGAAGCACCAATGTTCGGTCTGCGACTGAGTAGCTTTATAAACCCAGGAAAGTCTCCTGACCAACATGACTTGACCAAGATCTGACCAGAGTTGATATTTAGAGTGTAGTTATAGCTAGCACCCATTGTTTTTCCTGGTCAAGTCACATGTTCAGGAAAAATACCTGGGCCCACAGCCACTCCAGCCTCCAGGGCCCAACAGCCACTCCAGCCTCCAGGGCCCAACAGCCACTCCAGCCTCCAGGGCCCCACAGCCACTCCAGCCTCCAGGGGCCCCACAGCTACTCCAGCCTCCAGGGGCCCCACAGCTACTCCAGCCTCCAGGGGCCCCACAGCCACTCCAGCCTCCAGGGGCCCCACAGCCACTCCAGCCTCCAGGGGCCCCACAGCCACTCCAGCCTCCAGGGGCCCCACAGCCACTCCAGCCTCCAGGGGCCCCACAGCCACTCCAGCCTCCAGGGGCCCCACAGCCACTCCAGCCTCCAGGGGCCCCACAGCCACTCCAGCCTCCAGGGGCCCCACAGCCACTCCAGCCTCCAGGGGCCCCACAGCCACTCCAGCCTCCTGGGCCGTAGCTGAATCAGTCAGGTTTAATGTGTGGCTACAGGGTGATAAACGGCTCTGTAAAACAGGGCTGCATTCCCACTGATAATGATACCTAGACTGAGTAATGAGAGAGAAGAGCCTGCCTTAATGCCTAGCCATTTTAATCTTGACAGAGTAACGGCAGTTAAGCTGTGGAATTTCCATCTTCCATCCACAACTGCAGCAGAGAAATCGCCAGCGATAAAAGAGGAAGGGCGAGATTATGGTCAAATATCTCTGTGCTCTCTGCTATCAAAGGAACTGGCATCCGTTTAGTCAGATGAAAGAGAAGAGATTGGAGGTTGTTTTTGAGGTTGAGGTTGTTGGAGGTTGTTTTTGAAATGGAACTGTTTGAGCTGCTACCTTGTTTTAGGCCTATAGCCTGGTCCCTGGTCTGTTTGTCCTGTCTGTCTTGCCACCTTGCAAGACAGCACAAATGGGACCAGGCTAGACTGCAAGCTATAAATCACATGGTGAAGTTTACAAATCTGATAAGAGAAGGAAATGCACTGTTTTTACCTCAAAGGCTAACCCAATAGAAAGACTTCCAGGATGTGTGGTTATCTGCTTTACAGTGTGAGAGAAATCTAAACGTACCAAACTATATTTTGTACAGTCCTGAGACCAGGGTTATTGCTATATATGGTGCCTGTTGATTTATAGCACTACAGTCAGTGTAGAGCTGATCATACATTACAGTGGACTGGATAAGGCTCTGTGCAGCCGGCCGGCCGACCCCACCTCCTCTGTGTGATTACAACTCCTGGTAGTTTTTCTTCTGCTCCTGGAGGGGGTGGGGGTGGGGGGCAGGCTAAAGTGTTTTCTAGCCGCAGCCGTGCTGTGCAGTAGTGAGTTTATTAATGTGTTGGCAGGCAGGCAGCTGGTGCTCCTGAACAGGCTCAAGAACTCCCTCCCTCCCTGTGGACCTCCCCAGTCCTCATGCGACCTGGCTGTAACATCAACAAACCTACACAGAACAGTACAGTCTGAAAGCAGCCCTCTGTGCCTGGAACAGATCAACTAAAAGGAACTGAAGTGGAACATCAACGTGAGGTCTGTTTCACAGCTAAGACGGCATGAGGTGCTGGCTGTTATGGTGACGATAACACCGCAGCATGGAGGATAATGCCATGTACAACCAGTCACAGACGTATTTGTCGAAGCCTACAGTCTAGAAATGTTTTGCTCCCTGTTGTCTTACTCTGTTTTCTATTACCACGACAACCAACATGATATGTTGACTCTTGGATGCCTAGCGGAGTGTGTACCAGTCCTAGTGGCCTAGATAGATGAAGTGAGTGTTTTTAAGCAAGTAGTTACTTCGCTGTACATTTAGCCCTGGAGAACAGTGTGATTGAGTAGACGGTGATATGAATATACTATGATGTAATGAGCCTGTAGGTGTTAATTGTTCTGATGGAATGCCAGCCCTGTGTGCTCTCTAATGGAGAGGACCATAATGGGGAAGCATTCATTAAGCGTAATTGCAGAGGGATGTAGGCACACACACAAATGTACACACAAGTACTCACACGTACACACACTCCTAATCTAATGACGCAACACCCCACAGTGAACAAAACGTCTGGAAGCCATCGTTTTAATCCACAACTGCTGGACGAGATCATATTAGATGAGCTATGGTCCCCGCTGCTCATTTCATTTGTGTGTGTGTGTCACTAATAGCATGAAAAAGGCGCGGTTGTGGAACTAAATGTTAATGAGTTAGAATGGGGTCAACTATGTCCGATCATCGCTCCTTTTTATTTAGAAATCATTGATTTAATAATGCGTTTTTGATTAAAGACCGTTTTCTTTCTTTTTCTCTCTCCAACCGTGTAAAAGTGTAATTTCTGCAAGTTGGTCATTAATCACTATTTGTGCAATAAGAGAACTCACTGAAAAGATATTTGTCCTGAGCTTAAAGGAGATTGTTGAACACATAAAGATGCTGGATGTGTTTGATAAAGGATATTACTAACAGAATACATTTGATGCTGTGCATGTCTCTGTAACGAGGCAGTATTGGAAGTGCAATGGTGTACGTTGTAAACTTCAAGCACTCTCATGTCTGTTCCCCCCTCCCCCCAAATATGTGTGGTTCTCCAATCCCCATCCTCTAATCTGCAATGTCAACTCTGGTCCTGTGTGAGCAAATTTAGAATTGTTCTTACTCACAACTTTAAGGAAGCCCACCTGCCCCCCCCCCCCACCCGCCTTTCTCTCTCTCCCTCCCTGCTCAATCCCATCTGTTTGTCTTCCTCTTTCTCCGAGCGTGGTGTCGGGGGAGGATGTGCCTCTGAACATCAGATCACTACTACCAGTGACTCTGCAGCTCAAACCCTCACATTGGCCTATATCAGGTCATAATTAGCTGTAGGACTGTCACATCATAGTCTACCTCAAGCTGAGGAATTGCCATTTCTTTCCTAATATCTTCCT
The DNA here is from genome assembly GCF_057628025.1 of Oncorhynchus mykiss. Lineage (NCBI taxonomy): Eukaryota > Metazoa > Chordata > Actinopteri > Salmoniformes > Salmonidae > Oncorhynchus > Oncorhynchus mykiss. The sequence goes on from NC_143031.1 coordinate 68,175,907, forward strand.
CTGTTTGAAAAGAGGATGATATCTCGAGTCTCGTTGACGCAGAGGGGTTGTCAAAACCTCAAAACAGTGTTCTAGCAGTACGTTTTAAGATAGGAGAAAACGTAAGGGGCTAGTTTCTGTTATTTTTGTGAATAGAAGAGGTCTGGTCTTTTTCAGTCTCGTTTACAATGAAAAGGAACAGTGGTTTACCCCTGTGGTCCTTGCTGAAATATTTGACTTGGCCTTTTTACACTGGCATCATCTTCATCATCTCTTGTGCTTCTCTCAGCTACTGCATGATTTATCACATCACCTCCTCTCCTCCCTCTCTCAATACAGCAGTCCATAGCTGCAGGGCTCGCTCTTATGATGCCATCGTCTTGTTAATAGTTGGTTGGGGAGATCATGGAAGCCATTATGCTGCATTGGAGAGGAGGGCATTCTCAGGGAGTTGGAGGGAGTCATGAAACTAATGTGAAAATGAATTGTGTGTGTGTGTATTGGCTGTGTAGACAGTTAAGCTGAGCTATCACCCTGATCAATCTGACAGTGTGGGGCTCTCAGTAGAAAACAAGGCTGCAGGACCTCCAGGCTAGTTTATATCCTCTATGCCTTAACTCACTACTCTCCCTGTCTCCCTCTTTTTCTCTCCTCATCTTCTCTCTCTCTCCTCACCCCCTGTCTCTCTCTCTCCTCATCCCCTGTCTCTCTCTCTCCTCATCCCCTGTCTCTCTCTCTCTCCTCATCCCCTGTCTCTCTCTCTCTCCTCATCCCCTGTCTCTCTCTCTCTCCTCATCCCCTGTCTCTCTCTCTCTCCTCATCCCCTGTCTCTCTCTCTCTCCTCATCCCCTGTCTCTCTCTCTCTCCTCATCCCCTGTCTCTCTCTCTCTCCTCATCCCCTGTCTCTCTCTCTCTCCTCATCCCCTGTCTCTCTCTCTCTCCTCATCCCCTGTCTCTCTCTCTCTCCTCATCCCCTGTCTCTCTCTCTCTCCTCATCCCATGTCTCTCTCTCTCTCTCTCTCTCCTCATCCCATGTCTCTCTCTCTCTCTCTCCTCATCCCATGTCTCTCTCTCTCTCTCCTCATCCCATGTCTCTCTCTCTCTCTCTCCTCATCCCATGTCTCTCTCTCTCTCTCCTCATCCCATGTCTCTCTCTCTCTCTCTCTCCTCATCCCATGTCTGTCTCTCTCTCTCTCTCTCTCCTCATCCCATGTATCTCTCTCTCTCTCTCTCCTCATCCCATGTATCTCTCTCTCTCTCTCTCCTCATCCCATGTCTCTCTCTCTCTCTCTCTCTCCTCATCCCCTGTCTCTCTTTCTCTCCTCATCCCCTGTCTCTCTTTCTCTCCTCATCCCGTCTCTCTTTCTCTCCTCATCCCGTCTCCCTTTCTCTCCTCATCCCCTGTCTCTCTCCTCATCCCCTGTCTCTCTCTCTCCTCATCCCCTCTCTCTCTCTCTCCTCATCCCATGTCTCTCTCTCTCTCCTCATCCCCTGTCTTTCTCTCTCTCCTCATCCCCTGTCTCTCTTTCTCTCCTCATCCCCTGTCTCTCTCTCTCTCCTCATCCCCTGTCTCTCTCTCTCTCCTCATCCCCTGTCTCTCTCTCTCTCCTCATCCCCTGTCTCTCTCTCTCCTCATCCCCTGTCTCTCTCTCTCTCCTCATCCCCTGTCTCTCTCTCTCTCTCCTCATCCCCTGTCTCTCTCTCTCTCTCCTCATCCCCTGTCTCTCTCTCTCTCCTCATCCCCTGTCTCTCTCTCTCTCTCTCCTCATCCCCTGTCTCTCTCTCTCTCTCTCCTCATCCCCTGTCTCTCTCTCTCTCCTCATCCCCTGTCTCTCTTTCTCTCCTCATCCCCCCTCTCTCTCTCTCCTCATCCCCCCTCTCTCTCTCTCCTCATCCCCCCTCTCTCTCTCTCCTCATCCCCTGTCTCTCTCTCTCCTCATCCCCTGTCTCTCTCTCTCTCCTCATCCCCTGTCTCTCTCTCTCTCCTCATCCCCTGTCTCTCTCTCTCTCCTCATCCCCTGTCTCTCTCTCTCTCCTCATCCCCTGTCTCTCTCTCTCTCCTCATCCCCTGTCTCTCTCTCTCTCCTCATCCCCTGTCTCTCTCTCTCTCCTCATCCCCTGTCTCTCTCTCTCTCCTCATCCCCTGTCTCTCTCTCTCTCCTCATCCCCTGTCTCTCTCTCTCTCCTCATCCTGTCTCTCTTTCTCTCCTCATCCGGTCTCCCTGTCTCCTCATCCCCTGTCTCCTCATCCAATGTCTCTCTCTCTCCTCATCCCCTGTCTCTCTCTCTCTCCTCATCCCATGTCTCTCTCTCTCTCCTCATCCCCTGTCTTTCTCTCTCTCTCCTCATCCCCTGTCTCTCTCTCTCTCCTCATCCCCTGTCTCTCTCTCTCTCCTCATCCCCTGTCTCTCTCTCTCTCCTCATCCCCTGTCTCTCTCTCTCTCCTCATCCCCTGTCTCTCTTTCTCTCCTCATCCCCTGTCTCTCTTTCTCTCCTCATCCTGTCTCTCTTTCTCTCCTCATCCGGTCTCCCTGTCTCCTCATCCCCTGTCTCCTCATCCAATGTCTCTCTCTCTCTCTCCTCATCCAATGTCTCTCTCTCTCTCTCCTCATCCCCTGTCTCTCTCTCTCTCCTCATCCCATGTCTCTCTCTCTCTCCTCATCCCCTGTCTTTCTCTCTCTCCTCATCCCCTGTCTCTCTTTCTCTCCTCATCCCCTGTCTCTCTCCTCATCCCCTGTCTCTCTTTCTCTCCTCATCCCCTGTCTCTCTTTCTCTCCTCATCCCCTGTCTCTTTTTCTCTCCTCATCCCCTGTCTCTCTCTCCTCATCCCCTGTCTCTGTCTCTCTCTCTCTCCTCATCCCCTGTCTCTCTCCTCATCCCCTGTCTCTCTCCTCATCCCCTGTCTCTCTCCTCATCCCCTGTCTCTCTCTCTCTCCTCATCCCCTGTCTCTCTCTCTCTCTCTCTCTCCTCATCCCCTGTCTCTCTCTCTCTCTCCTCATCCCCTGTCTCTCTCTCTCTCCTCATCCCCTGTCTCTCTTTCTCTCCTCATCCCCTGTCTCTCTTTCTCTCCTCATCCCGTCTCCCTTTCTCTCCTCATCCCCTGTCTCTCTCTCTCTCTCCTCATCCCCTGTCTCTCTCTCTCTCTCCTCATCCCCTGTCTCTCTTTCTCTCCTCATCCCCTGTCTCTCTTTCTCTCCTCATCCCCTGTCTCTCTTTCTCTCCTCATCCCCTGTCTCTCTCTCTCCTCATCCCGTCTCTCTCTCTCTCTCCTCATCCCGTCTCTCTCTCTCTCTCCTCATCCCCTGTCTCTCTCCTCATCCCCTGTCTCTCTCCTCATCCCCTGTCTCTCTCCTCATCCCCTGTCTCTCTCCTCATCCCCTCTCTCTCTCCTCATCCCCTGTCTCTCTCTCTCTCCTCATCCCCTGTCTCTCTCTCTCTCTCTCCTCATCCCCTGTCTCTCTCTCTCTCTCCTCATCCCCTCTCTCTCTCCTCATCCCCTCTCTCTCTCCTCATCCCCTCTCTCTCTCCTCATCCCCTCTCTCTCTCCTCATCCCTCTCTCTCTCCTCATCCCTCTCTCTCTCCTCATCCCTCTCTCTCTCCTCATCCCCTCTCTCTCTCCTCATCCCCTGTCTCTCTCTCTCTCTCTCTCTCCTCATCCCCTGTCTCTCTCTCTCTCTCTCTCTCCTCATCCCCTGTCTCTCTCTCTCTCTCTCTCTCCTCATCCCCTGTCTCTCTCTCTCTCTCTCTCCTCATCCCCTGTCTCTCTCTCTCTCTCTCTCCTCATCCCCTGTCTCTCTCTCTCTCCTCATCCCCTGTCTCTCTCTCTCTCCTCATCCCCTGTCTCTCTCTCTCTCCTCATCCCCTGTCTCTCTATATCTCTCGATGAAGCCGTATCATCGGTTCGTGTCTTCATCACAAGCTAATTTCCTCTAAGCAGTTGTCTCCCCCCATGGGATTCTTTAGGTGATGGTGGTTTTGTATCTGTTAGTTTGAACAGTTTCAGCAGCTGATGTCAAGGCGTCCTCGCTGGGCGGAGAAGTGAGGGCTCGCTCATCACAACAGTGGATTATGTGACGGTGGCGTTCGTTGTTCGCGACGCCATGTCCGACATCA